>NC_069504.1:471388713-471583713 GCF_027579735.1 Bombina bombina | reverse complement strand
ATCCAGGAGAGGGCAGTATCACAGACCCCAAGAGAGCTGAGAGTCCATAGGAGAAGGGGATGGTCAACATTGTCAAAGGCAGCAGAGAGGTCAAGTAAGATGAATATAGAGTAGTAGCCTTTGTTTTTAGCAGAAAGGAGATCATTAGTAACCTTGGTGTGGGCAGTCTCAGTTGAGTGTTGGGGACGGAAGCCAGATTGCAGGGGGTCGAGCAATGAGTTGGAGGACAGGCATTCGGTTAGGCAAGCGAAAACTAGTTTTTCAAGGAAATTTGAAGCTAGCAGGAGCAGTAATTTGGGGCGGTAGTTTGCAGGGGAGTTAGGGTCAAGGGAGGGTTTTTTGAGGATGGGGGTGACCTTTGCATGTTTGAAGGAGGCAGGGAATGAACCGGTAGAAAGGGATATGTTGAATATGTGATTAAAAGTCGGAGTGAGGATGGGAGATAGAGGGGGAATTAGATGTGAAGGAATAGGGTCAAGTGGGCAGGTAGTGAGGTGTGAGGAAGACAAAAGGGAAGCCACTTCACTCTCAGTGGTTGGGAGGAGGGTGCAGAGAGTGGCAGAGGGGGTGACTGGGAGCGAAGTTGGGAGATTGCAGGTTTGTGTTGGGTGGATATAAGAGAAGAGAAGTATGTTTGTTTAGCTAAGCGAAGGGCCGAGGTGTGAGAGTAAAGAATGAACTTATAGTGCAGGAAATCAGGTTCAGAGCGGGATTTCCTCCAGGCACGTTCAGCGTGTTTGTTGGGAGTGCCAGGGCTGGAGCTGATGACGTGGGGCTTTGCAAAGTTGGGGCGGAGCGAGAGTGTCAAGTGCAGCGGAGAGAGTATTGTTATAGTGGGTATATATATATATATATATATATACTGCATATATATATATATATATATATATATACATACACAGTATATATATATAACTCAACTGTCACCAAATATTCCCTGCCCAATAGCTGGGAATGACAGGCAGCAGATAAATACAGTAGAACGGGCATGGCAGCATACAGATGGAGGCCCGAAAGTGTACTGAAGGATTTAACTAACCCATATAATAAGGTATGAAATATGCTATTATAATTAGACTTGGAAATTAACACACTATTAATTAAGGCAGGTTGCTTATAATAATCAAGTTTTTATTCAATATAACATTATGTGATTTTATTACAAAAAGAGCTGTTCATTTTACATTATCAAAAATGTTTATTTTTATTTTATGTACTGTAATCTTGCATTGCTTCAATCTATACATGTATACAATGTATATATTTCTACATATTTAAAAGAAATAATCACTTTGGGTCAGATTACAAGGGGCACGTTAACAGTTACCCGCAAGCGTTTAGGAGTTTATTGCGGTTGTTTGTGTACGTCGGGTTTTCCACTTATATTACAAGTTGAAAGTTAACACATTCGCTTGAGCGCAATTGAAGTTAATGTGCGATGGGTTTGCGTGACCTCAGAGCAAGGTTAACTGTTTTGCAAAGCAAAAAAGTGTTATTCTGTTTTCATTTACTGATTTGCAAGATGACTGCCTTATGATGTAAAGTTAAACATGCAATCCAACTTACAGTTTAGTAGAATCCAGCAGAGTAGCTTAACTCAGACAAATTCCACAGCAGAGATTTATGAATCCTTCATGCTTTATTGTTGCAAAACAAGAATTCTGAGGTTCCAGAAGTGGTAATTGCCAGGTAAAAAGAATTTGCCTCTACAAAGCTATTAGCAGAGTTCTAGCAAACTTACACATTGAAAGTGAAACTAATTTACACACACAAGTGAAACAAAATGGAGGCAGGAAGTGACCTCAAAAAGGTCAGAGGTAGCACATAGAATATACATTAAATTGAATACAATGATAAAACATAACACTAGAGGGAGCACAAGAACTAAAATAGCATTTAAAGATGTACATATGAATATATGGACAGAACACTCCCCGTCTGGTATCTGTAGATACCACTATATAAATCAAACAATAAACAATAAACATAAAAATGTTGATTGAAGTCTCTTTGTCCATGAGACCTGCAAGACAAAGAGAAAAAACATACAAAATGCAATTGCAAACATAAGTCCATGTTGTTTTAACAT
Source organism: Bombina bombina (assembly GCF_027579735.1). Classification (NCBI taxonomy): domain Eukaryota; kingdom Metazoa; phylum Chordata; class Amphibia; order Anura; family Bombinatoridae; genus Bombina; species Bombina bombina. The sequence goes on along the minus strand of NC_069504.1, from coordinate 471,581,624 downwards.
GATAATTCTTGAAGAGAAGCAGGGCTGGCACTGTCCCCTGTAGTCATCTCTCTATTGTAATCCTTTTGTCAACCAGTGTCTATGTTTATAATCACAGTCCATGTGAAATAGAAGAAGTACAACTTCTGTAATCCAAGACCAGGTACACTGGTAAGAAGTGTAGTAGCTTGAAGATGGTTCTCTTTAACAGGTCCCACAAACTGAAATGTAGTACTGGTTGATGTTGTATCAGTAGCGTTTAACAAGAATGCGGGTCCTGTCAACCATGTCAATTTCATGAATTGTGCTGAAGTTAATGACCTGGTTGCAAGATCTGCAGTATTTTGGTTAGTAGGTACGTAATGCCATTGCTCTGGTTTTGAAGATCTCCTGATGCGTTCTACCCTGTTATTGACATATACATAGAATCTTCTGCTTGTGTTGTTTATGTATCCCAACACCACTCTGCTGTCTGTGTAGAAGTTAACAGCATCAGGTTTGATGTCTATTTCACTTAGTATAAGATCAGTTATTTCGACTGCTAAAACAGCTGCACATAATTCAAGTCTAGGAATTGTGTGTTCAGGTCTAGGTGCCAACTTAGCCTTGCCGAGAATAAATCCTACATGTGGTTTTTCTTCAATGTCAGTCACTTTTAGGTAGGCCACAGCTGCATTAGCTTCTGTAGATGCATCTGAGAAGATGTAGATCTCTGTAGCTGTTGATAGAGATGTAAAAGCATAACACTGTGGAATACAGAGCTTTTCAAGAGCCTTCAAAGAATCCTTCCACTTTTCCCAGGTCTGATGTTTCTCTGTAGGTAGTAAAGTATCCCAGGATTTTGACTCAGATGAAAGCTGTCTAAGCAGAGACTTTCCTTGTATAGTCACTGGAGCTACAAACCCCAGTGGGTCATAAAGACTATTAATAATTGATAAAACACCACGTCTAGTGTATGGCTTTTCATCAGTAGAAACTTTGAAAACAAATTCATCAGTTGATATGTTCCAATGTAGACCAAGACTTCGTTGTACAGGTGGTGTATCTGTACCTAGATCTAAGTCTTTGAGGTCCGTTGCATGGTCTGCTGGAGGAAAGGCTTTCAACACCTTGCTGCTGTTTGAGACTATTTTATGAAGCCTTAGGTTTGCTACAGATAGCATCTTTTGTGTTCTTTTTAGCAGATCAATGGCTTCTTCATCTGTCGGTACAGACTTAATTCCATCATCCACATAGAAGTCTCTTTCTACATATTGTCTGGCATCTGTTCCATATTCCATTTCACCTTCTTGAGCTGTTCTTCTTAGTCCATATATTGCCACTGCAGGTGATGGACTGTTGCCGAAGACATGCACTCTCATGCGATAATCTATTATCTCAGCACTAGTATCATTGTTGTGATGCCACAAAAATCTGAGGTAATTCCTATTGTCTTCTCTAACAATGAAACAATAGAACATCTGTTGTATGTCAGCCATGAATGCTACAGGTTCTTTCCTGAACCTGATCAATACTCCTAAGAGACTGTTAGTAAGGTTAGGTCCAGTAAGAAGAACACTATTGAGTGACATGCCTTCATACTGTGCACTTGAATCAAACACAACCCTTATTTGACCTGGTTTGCGTGGATGATAGACGCCAAATGAAGGAAGATACCAACATTCTTCACCTTCTTTTAGTGGAGGAGCTGGCTCTGCATGCTTATTTTCAAATATCTTCTGCATGAATGATACAAAGTGTTCTTTTATCTTCGGATCTTTCTTTAGAGTACGTTGTAAGGAAGAAAGTCTAGAGAGTGCTTGAACTCTGTTGTTGGGTAACCTTTGTCTTGGATTGCGAAATGGCAGAGGGGCTACCCAACTGTTTGAGTCATCCTTGTAAAACTCTTTGTCCATTAACTTGAGAAATTCTTTATCTTCGATAGAAGGAGCTAGTTTATTGTCATGCTGTGTTGTGTGGAACACTGTACTTCCAATGTTGTCATCATCTGGCAAGGGAGTAACTATATCATCTTGACTGGCATAGTATGAATGTTCATAGATTCCAGGTTTCTCCCTTACATGGTAGTGATTTGGGCATGGCTCAAAGTAAGATGGACGTCCATTAATTAACACATTAGTTTTCAAGGAGTTAGTAATATCTGTTCTGTAGATTTTTCCTATACAGGCATCTCCAACTATTACCCAGCCAAGGTCAAGTCTCTGAGCGTATGGAGAATTATGAGGTCCATTACATTGCTGGCGTACCTTGTGTATTCTTAGAATGTCTCTACCAAGTAAAAGCAATATCTGGGCATTCTTCTCTAGAGCTGGTATGCAACTAGCTATGTGTTTCATGTGAGGATGGTAATGTGCTATTTCTGGCGTAGGAATCTCATCCCTGTTATCTGGAATTTGATTGCATTCAATAAGTGTAGGTAAAGGCAACTGTATACCATCTGTAATAGAAGCTATTATGAAATCACTAGCTCTTCTTCCTTTTGTTTCAAACTGACCTGCACATGTACCAAGGGTGTAAGATGAAGGATTACCATTTACGTTGAATATGTTGAAGAATTCAGTTCTAGCCAGTGATCGATTGCTTTGATCATCCAGAATTGCATACATTCTTACTGATTTATCAGGCTCTCCCTTAGGATACACTTTAACAAGACATATTTTAGAGCAGGACCTTCCACTAAGTCCTTCACCGCATATTTCAGTACATTTTGAAGCAACAGATGTTTTGTTTGTTGTCTCTTCTGCTTTCTCCCCGCCATGCTTTTCAGCAGGGGCAATACTTTCAAGTGGAAGGGAACTTGAAGACTCTGGGTGGAGAGCAAACACATGTCTGTCACTATTGCATTCTGAACATCTAATATTGGCTTTACAGTTTCTAGAAAGATGATCTGTTGAAGCACAGCACCTGAAGCATAGTCCATAATTTTTAAGAAGCTCTATGCGTTCTTGCAAAGGTTTTTCTCTAAAGCTACGACATTTCTTAAGTGGGTGAGGCTTCTTGTGCAATGGGCATTCTTGAATTAAATTCTTTAATTTCTCACTTTGCATTTCCTGTCTGGAAGGTGCTACATCTGTCTTTTGGACAAATACTGATTTCTTTGAGTTCTTGAATCTTGAAGTTTCTTTCTCATGTTCTGGAGAAGTCACCGCCCACTGATTTAATTCGGTCAAAGAGAAACTTGGATCATTTCTTGTCCTTGCTATGTCTTGGATGAACTTACTGAAAAAGGAAAAGGGAGGGAATGATACATTATTCTCTTGCTTGTATCTTGATCCTTGTGTTGCCCATTTATCTTGAAGAGCATGAGGTAACTTCGCCACAATTGGATTTACACCTTGTGCAGTATCAAGATAACACAGTCCTGATAGACATGGATCTGCTTTAGCTGCTTCTAGTTCCAGCAGAAGATCACTTAACTCTTGTAGCTTGCGATTGTCCCTAACTGTGACTTTTGGAAATGTTTGTATTTTCTTTAAAAGGGCATTTTCAATTACTTCTGGACTACCATAAGTCTGATCCAAACGTTCCCAAATCATTTTTAAACCTGCAACTGGGTTGTCTACATGGACAGCTCTGAGCCTCTTGACACGTTCTGCAGATTCAGCACCTAACCACTTTACCAGCAGATCAAGCTCTTCTCTAGCAGATATACCTAAATCTTCAACAGCAGTCTTGAATGTAGACTTCCAAGACCTGTAGTTCTCTGGCAGATCATCAAATTTTGTAAGACTTGTATTAGTAAGCTCACGTCGAATCATATACCTTGCAAACTCAGACATCTCTAACCTTTTAGTCTTTGTTACTGGAGGTGCCTGAAGATCACTTGGGTAATAGGAATTGAATGCTGAGGGATAGTATGGGTTCGCTGATACATTTAATCCAGCTGAAGCCTTTTCTTTCACTGATCTTAATGGAGGTGACTGTGATGGACCCCATACTTGTTTGTTTACAAGAGGTTGTGTGATTTGTGCATTGACACCTGAGCTGCTTATCCGCTGAATTGCATCTGTTCTGGCTGGAGCAATTGGATCGCTATTGAGATGTAAATCATTTGTGGTAGGGTGCACATCATTCCAACCTCTGTCTTTATGAGCATTGCCTCCTTCTTCCTCTTCAAAGGAGTTGTAGTGTTTTCCACTCTGGTTAAGAACATAATCACATGTTCTCTTCTCTGGGTAGTCTGATCCCACCAGACTGACAGAATATTCTAGGAGCTCTTCTGTATTGGCTGCCTCAAGTACCTTTAATCTTGCCATGGCGACAGCTACTTCTTTTTCATTTTGCAGTATTTCTAAATCTGTTTCTTTTTTCGCTGCTTCTAATTCTTTTTCCTTCTCCTGTTTTGCTGCCTTCATTTTCAGTGTTGCTTCTTTTTTGCTAAAAGAGGCGCGCACCATTGCAGCTTCTGCTTCTGCACGTGCTTTGATAATGGCGGAGCTTATAGATGAAGAGGAAGTACTTCTAGATTTAGCAGAGCGAATTGTTGAGGCAGCACGCTGTGATCTGGATTCTAGCAAGTCTGCAATCCTGCTTTCAACTGTTGCTAATGTGCTTTGCACTAGTTTCTTGCGCTGTAGATTAGATTCATTAAACTGGGTTTGAATTTGCACAGTTTCCTCAACATTAGTTTTTGATAGCAGATTAAAATATTTGCGTGACAACCTTTCATAATTTTCATAACAAGCATTAAGTCTGTCAGCAATCTTGTTTAACTGTTCTTTGTCATTAATAGTTTCATTTGCTAAAGATACACATTTTCTAAGCTTCTCCCACATTTGATCCAATGCATCCACTAATTCATCTTTCTCAGCTTGATAACTTTGTATGACTTTCTCAGTGGGTTTTATTGTACGCTGTGGTCTAATGCTCTGCTCTTTCTCCTGTGACAGTGTATCTTGTATTGCAAGTTCTTTTTCAGACATTTTAAGTAACTAGATTAGAGCTATTTTAACTGCAGTCATAAATTTCTCTGAGGAAACTGACAGTTTATACAAAGTTCAGTGTACACTTTTCTGTTGCAGATATCTTGTGTGAGACAGTGCAGATGTTTAATGAAATCTTCCTTGTTAAATGCAGAAACATTTACTGAGCTGTGTGCAGCAAGCAATGCAGCTTCTCATTTATATTATATAAAGTCCTTAGTTACACACTGAGCTGTGTACAGTTTACCAAACATGAGTCTTTCTATTGAAGATTAATAACTCTGAAGGTAATTCTTTTTACTATTCTGTTTTCATTTACTGATTTGCAAGATGACTGCCTTATGATGTAAAGTTAAACATGCAATCCAACTTACAGTTTAGTAGAATCCAGCAGAGTAGCTTAACTCAGACAAATTCCACAGCAGAGATTTATGAATCCTTCATGCTTTATTGTTGCAAAACAAGAATTCTGAGGTTCCAGAAGTGGTAATTGCCAGGTAAAAAGAATTTGCCTCTACAAAGCTATTAGCAGAGTTCTAGCAAACTTACACATTGAAAGTGAAACTAATTTACACACACAAGTGAAACAAAATGGAGGCAGGAAGTGACCTCAAAAAGGTCAGAGGTAGCACATAGAATATACATTAAATTGAATACAATGATAAAACATAACACTAGAGGGAGCACAAGAACTAAAATAGCATTTAAAGATGTACATATGAATATATGGACAGAACAAGTGTCACAAAACACATTAAAAATACATTACAAAGTACAGTTACACTTATAACAACACCATCTAATAAAAAATATTATTATTAAAAAAAAAAAACATTGCACAAAAAAGTTATAAAGGCTCAAAGATATGAGGTCTCAGGCAAAGGGCATATGTATTTTTGTATTAAGCAGATGAAAATACGTAAAAGCAAATTTATGCAATATTAATATTTAATAAAATGTTACGCGCCTTGGGTTAGTGCTCAAGCAAAAACTGTTTACTTTCAACTCATAATACGGGTGCAACACGATGTGAGCAAAAATCGGACTTCTAGCTGGAACGTTAAATAGCGCTTCACTTGTAATTTAGCCCTTAATCCATTGAGACATCTCAATAAAATAATTGCATAATATTTCACAATACTGATAACACCTGCTTTGTGATAGATAATGCAAATGGGGCATTGTACTGTCAAATGTTCCCAATCCCCAATGATCCATTTCAACTGCTTAAATACATAAAATTGTTTAAGAATAGCTTCTTTAACTTTACTTTGTCATTTGAAATAGCTAATTTTGCCTGTTGAAACTACCAGCTATAGTGAAAATGTCAATACTGCAGTATTGGCTATGCAAAAGGCATGTAAACAAGATGCAGTAGCAGAAATGAACCTCACACTCACCGAGATTACAAATTGTGTGCTAAACCTGGTGTGTAAATAACGCTGAAAATCTAACAGTACTGCACTTTCCATAGCGCTGCCATTACAAGTTTTTAAAAAAAAACGTATTTTGTTGTGCGGTATGGTGAGTTAAGCTCCATACTGCACAAAAGCCAAGTCCTGACTTGACGTGCCCATTTTCCCCCATAGACATAAATGGAGAAAAAGTGTTTGAAAAAACCTGCGATTGTTGAATGGTGATCGCATTAACGCATTCCCCATTAATGTCTATGGAGACAAGAAGGTTTGTTATAAATCTAACACCCTAACATAAACCCCTAGTCTAAATACCTCTAATCCGCCACCCCCCAACATCGCCAACACTAAATAAATCTATTAATCCCTAAACTGCCGCCCCCAACATCGTCAATACTAAATAAACCTATTAACCCCTAATCCGCCACCCACCTACATCGCCAACACTAAATAAACCTATTAACCCCTAATCTGCCACCCACCTGCATCGCCAACACTAAATAAACCTATTAACCCCTAATCCGCCACCCACCTGCATCGTCAAAACTAAATAAACCTATTAACCCCTAATCCGCCACCCACCTACATCGCCAACACTAAATAAACCTATTAATCCCTAATCCGCCCACCCGCATCGCTAACACCTAAATAAAGCTATTAACCCCTAATCCTCTGCCCCCCTGCATCGCAAATACTAAACCTATTAACCCCTAAACCTAACACCCCACAACTTTAAATTTTACAATATAACTACCTTAAAATAAATAAAAAATTACCTGTGAAATAAAAAAAAATAAGCTTAAACTAAAAACTATTTTAAAAAATAAAATGTAACAAAAATTAAAAAACCTAGATTACAAAATTAAAAAATCCTAACACTACGAACCCCCCCTAACATTACAAATAATAATAAACGAAATTATCCAAAATAAAAAATGTAAACCTAATCTAATACCCCTATAAAAACAAAAAAATCACCCCAAAATAAAAACACCCCCTAATCTAAGAATAAACTACCAATAGCCCTTAAAAGGGCATTTTGTAGGGCATTGCCCTAAGTTTAACAGCTACAGCTCTTTTACTTAAAAAAATACTAAGTACACCCTAACGGTAAAAAAACCCGCGCCCACCCAACCCCCAAAATAAAAAGACCTAACTGTAATTTAAAAAAAAAAATAAGCTACCAATTGACCCTAATGGGGCATTTGTATGGGCATTGCCCTTAAAAGCTCTTTAGTGCCAATTAAAAAACAAAAAAAGCCCTAATCTAAAAAAAAAACACCACCAAAAAAAACAAAACTAACACTTACCCTGAAATAAGTACTCACCATTCCTGAAGTCCGGCGGTGAAGGTCTTCTTCCAGGCGGCTCCATCTTTATCCAGTGACGGGGGCCATCTTTTTTCTTCATCCCGGTGGTGCATGTAGTATTCTCTTCATGCGATTGTCTGCCGCACACTGAAGATTGAATGCAAGGTACCCGTTTTATATTGGGGTACCTTGCATTCCTATTGGCTGAAATATTCAAATCAGCCAATAGGATGAGAGCTTCTTAAATCCAATTGGCTGATTTGAACACCACCACCATTCCAGCTCCGCCTCCGCACCACCGGGATGAAGATGGAAAATGGTGCCACCTTGGAAGAAGATCTTCACCGCCTGGATGAAGACTTTGCTCCGCCTGGAAGAAGAGGGTTGTCTGGACTTTTTTTTATGGGCACTAAAGAGCTGATTGCCCTTACATACAAATGCCCCTTTAGGGGCAATGGGTAGATTAGATTTTTTTAGAGATAGGTCTTTTTTATTTTGGGGGGTTGGCTGGGTGGAGGGTTTTACTGTTAGTGTTTAATTTGTAGTTTTTTTTATGTAAAAGAGCTGATTTCTTCAGGGCAATGCCCTACAAAACGGCCTTTTAAGTGCTATTGATAGTTTAGTGTTAGATTAGGGGGTATTAGATTAGGTTTAATGTTTTTATTAAACCTAATCTAATCTTATTTTTGTTTATTATTTTATGATTTTTTTTATTTTTCATCATTTTATAGGTTGTTTTTTTTGCAATGTTACGTGTTTTATTTTTGGTAGTGTTAGGATTTTGTAAATTAGCGCCTAGATTACGAGTTTTGCGTTAGAAGCTATGCGGTGCTAACGAGCAGTTAATGCTCACCGCTCACTTATAGACAGCGCTGGTATTACGGGTTTTTACAAACCCGGCGTTAACCGCAAAAAAGTGATCGTAGAGCAAAATTTTGCTCCACATCTCACCTCAATACCAGCGCTGCTTACGTAAGCGGTGAGCTGGCTTAACATGCTCGTGCACGATTTCCCCATAGGAATCAAAGGGGGAGAGCCGGCTGAAAAAAAAAACCCTGCAAAAAAGAAGCGTTTAGCTCCTAACGCAGCCCCATTGATTCCTATGGGGAAAATACATTTATGTCTACACCTAACACCCTAACATGAACCCAGAGTCTAAACACCCCTAATCTTACACTTATTAACCCCTAATCTGCCGCCCCCGCCATCGCCGACACCTACATTATATTGATTAACGAAAAAAGGGGGGATGGGATAGCGCTAAATAAGCTCTAGAGACTGATGATATTATATTACTAATGTGTTTACACCAGTATAAATGTTTATCTTAAGGACTACTGTGGATTGTAGTTTAAGCTCAGCTAGGATATTATAACCTATTGTGTAGTCATAAATATATGAGCTGAATCCCTATACCATATGTGGTATGACTGTATTAATATTATGCAAAAAATATCTGTTATACAGGTACTTCCTGACATAGAATGCCTCTATTCGAGAAAGTGTCTCAAGAAATGGCACTAAAACCCAAAGGGTAAATATAATGAAGTAGCTTTCAGAAATAAAAAACAGTTTAATTTCTCTCAAAGAACGGTTTGAAAATACAATAAAAGTGTATGATAATAAAAAGGTTTAATATCTATACAAGAAATATTACAATGACATAAACACTATTTGCAAAAAATGGTTAAAAGAGTAATATTAAAATTGATGCCGGCATCTAAAGTTAGTTTAAAATAAACATTTATACTGGTGTAAACACATTAGTAATATAATATCATCAGTCTCTAGAGCTTATTTAGCGCTATCCCATCCCCCCTTTTTTTCACTTTTAACTTAGGTGTTTTTTTGAGGTTATACCACCTATGTTGGGATTAGCATAGAGATTTGAGTGTAGTATCTTTGAATGAACTTTCACCTTCTTATTATATTGATTAACCCCTAATCTGCCGCTCCGGACACCGCCGCCACCTACATTATACTTATGAACCCCTAATCTGCTGCACCCAACATCACCGACACCTACATTATATTTATTAACCCCTAATCTGCCGTCCCCTAATCTGCCGCCCCCAACGTCGCCGCCACTATATTAAAGTTATTAACCCCTAAATCTAAGTCTAACCCTAATTTAAATATAATTTAAATAAATCTAAATAAAATAACTATCATTAACTAAATTATTCCTATTTAAAACTAAATACTTACCTATAAAATAAACCCTAAAATAGCTACAATATAACTAATAGTTACCTAACGCTACACTATAATTAAATTAATTCTCTAAATTAAATTAAATTATCTAAAGTACAAAAAAAACAAAACAATAAATTACAGAAAATAGGATTTTTTCTACCTTAATTCCGATTGGCTGATAGAATTCTATCAGCCAATCGGAATTGAAGGGACACCATCTTGGATGACGTCATTTAAAGGAACCTTCATTCAGTCGTAGCCGTCGGAAGAAGAGGATGCTCCACGTCAGATGTCTTGAAGATGGACCTGCTCCGCACCGGATGGATGAAGATAGAAGATGCCGTCTGGATGAAGACTTCTGCCCGTCTGGAGGACCACTTCTGCTCGGTTGGATGAAGACGTCTCCCGGTAAGGTGATCTTCAAGGGGTTAGTGATAGGTTTTTTTAAGGGGGTATTGGGTGGGTTTTAGAGTAGGGTTGGTTGTGTGGGTGGTGGGTTTTAATGTTGGGGGGGAATTGTAATTTTTTTAAAAGGTAAAAGAGCTGATTACTTTGGGGCAATGCCCCGCAAAAGGCCCTTTTAAGGGCTATTTGTAATTTAGTGTAGGGTAGGGCTTTTTTTATTTTGGGGGGGCTTTTTTATTTTGTTAGGGGGATTAGATTAGGTGTAATTAGTTTAAAAATCATGTCATTTGTTTATTTTCTGTAATTTAGTGTTTGTTTGTTTTTGTACTTTAGATAATTTAATTTAATTTAGGGAATTAATTTAATTATAGTGTAGTGTTAGGTGTAATTGTAACTTAGGTTAGGTTTTATTTTACAGGTACTTTTGTCTTTATTTTAGCTAGGTAGTTATTAAATAGTTGATAACTATTTAATAACTATTCTACCTAGTTAAAATAAATACAAACTTGCCTGTAATATAAAAATAAACCCTAAGCTAGCTACAATGTAACTATTAGTTATATTGGAGCTATCTTAGAGTTTATTTTATAGGTAAGTATTTAGTTTTAAATAGGAATAATTTAGTTAATGATAGTTATTTTATTTAGATTTATTTAAATTATATTTAAGTTAGGGGGTGGTTAGGGTTAGGGTTAGACATAGATTTAGGGGTTAATAACTTTAATATAGTGGTGGCGACGTTGGGGGCGGCAGATTAGGGGTTAATAAATGTAGGTAGGTGTCGGCGATGTTAGGGATGGCATATTAGGGGTTAATAATATTTAACTAATGTTTGCGAGGCGGGAGTGCGGCGGTTTAGGGGTTAATATATTTATTATAGTGGCGGTGATGTCCGGTTCGGCAGATTAGGGGTTAAAAATTTTATTTTAGTGTTTGCGATGTGGGAGGGCCTCGGTTTAGGGGTTAATAGGTAGTTTATGGGTGTTAGTGTACTTTTTAGCACTTTAGTTAAGAGTTTTATGCTACTGCGTTGTACCATAAAACTCTTAACTACTGACTTTAAAATGCGGTACCAGGCTTGACAGGAGAGGGTCTACAGCTCACTTTTTGGCAGACGTGTAATACCGGCGCTATGCAAGTCCCATTGGAAAAAGAGGATACGCAATTGACATAAGAGGATTTGCAGTATTTCCGAGTCTGGCCAAAAAAGTGAGCAGTACACCTGTACCTGCAAGACTCGTAATACCAGCAGGCGTTAAAAAGCAGCGTTGGGACCGGCCAACCCTGCTTTTTAAGCCTAACGCACAACTCGTAATCTAGCTGTAGGTTTTTTATTTTGGTATTTTTTTTTAAAGAAAAATAGTAATGATAGGTTTATTTATAGTTTAAGCTTAGTTTTTTTTATTTCACAGGTAAGTTTTTATTTATTTGAAGGTAATTATATTGTAAGTTTCATTTAAAGTTAGGGGGGTGTTGGGTTTAGGGGTTAATAGTTTAATTTAGTTTGTCGAGATGTGGGGGGCTGGCGTTTTAGGAGTTAAAAGATTTATTTAGTATTGACGATGCGGGGGGTTGGTGGTTTTGAGGTTAATAGGTTTATTTAGGGAGTCGCGATGTGGGGGGTCGGCGGTTTTGGGGTTAATAGGTTTATTTAGGGAGTTGCGATGTGGGGGGTCGGTAGTTTAGGGGTTAATAGGTTTATTTAGTGTTGGCGATGTGGGGAGTGGTGGATTAGGGGTTAATACTTTAATTTAGTGTTGGCGATGTGGGGGGTCGGTAGTTTAGGTGTTAATAGGTTTATTTAGTGTTAGCGATGTGGGTGGGCGGCGGATTAGGGGTTAATAGGTTTATTATAGTATTTGCGATGCAGGGGTGGTGGTTTAGGGGTTAATATGTAGTTTATGGGTGTTAGTGTACTTTTTAACATTTTTGTTATCAGTTTTGTGAAACGTTTGGCCTTTGATTGCGTAATGGATCGTTACGGTATAAGCTATAATGCTAGCTGAATAGCCGTACGGCACTACTTGTAATATGGGTGAGCTGAACATTCCACACTCAAAGGCCATTGAGTGCGGAATTGATCGTTGCGGTATAGGCCCTAAACGCTAGCGGAATAGCCGTACTGCGCGACTTGTAATACGGGTGAGCTGACTATTCCCCTCATAAAGGCCCATTTTTCAACGATATAGCTGTACCGCACAACTTTTAATCTAGGTCACTGAGAGGGGTTCCTATAGCATCTGTGAATACAATGAACTCTAATCAGCTACTTACCTGAGCACTTTGTCCCTTTGAAGGGATAGTTTGTATTTGAATAGATATTTGTGTGTGACACTTTGATACTAATAAATAGCTGAATGCCACTGCCTACAGTCATGTTTGGCATTGGTTTGTAAAACGAATCTCTACATAATCAATAATAACCATGCCAAGTAAACACTTTGTAATATAAAATGTTTTATTATGCATAGAAAGACAACTTTACAATTTACGTTCTTTATTAATTTTGTGGGTTTCCCAGACCTAAAAACTGAAAGAGCCCATAGCAGACTTCACAAGCCTTTTCCTGACACATATATGTATCTCATTTGCAGTCTATGTTAGATTTTCTGCTGAAGCTAAACACGAGCTCCGTAGTAAGCCCTGTCTCCTGCAGACTCAAGTCCAGATTCCCTTCTCCAAATAGGGAAAGTGGTGGGTGGGGTTTATCCATTAAAAACCACTTGCAGAAAATAAGGTGTTAACCTATTATAATAATGTTTAGATTCTGCTGATATGTTGATCTATTGGAAGACTGTAGAAAAATGTAATTACAAGGTGTTTACTGTAATTTTAAGTAGTAACATTATTATAAAACTAAAATATTTAAAGGGACATGTAACCCAAATGTTTCCTTTCGTGACTTAGAAAGAGCATGCAGTTTTAAACAACTTTCCAATTTAATTATTTTTTCTAATTTGCTTCATTCTCTTGATATCCTTTGTTTAAAAGCATATCTAAATAGGCTGATTGGTGGCTGTACATAGATGCCTTGTGGGATTGGCTCAACCATGTACATAGCTATCTCTTCAACAAAGGATATCTGAAGAATGAAGCAAGTTAAATAATATAATTAAATTGGAATGTTGTTTAAAATTGTATTCTCTATCTGAATCATGAAAGAAATAATTTTGGTTTTTATGTCCTTTTAACCTGAATAAAAGAAATCATTGCTGTGCATATGAAAAAACAGCAATTAAACATTATTAATGACATACATATTTTTTGAATGAAAAGTTTAGTAAACTGTTTTTAACTTTTTATACTGAAGCTAATAGGAAGTAGTGCTGTGTCCACTGTAATAGTGCACACTGTCTGCACTGGAAGAGAGAAAAAATATCAAAAAGTAGGTTTATTCAATAACTAAGCACCTATCTTTAAAAACCATACCAAAAAAAACTGTGAAACGTTTTGAAATAACAAGGAAAATGCAACAAATAAATAATTGTCCTTAACACTTTCAAGTTAATAGTACTAAATTATAAACACTAACAATAGTAAAAAAGCACATAACAAACCCTTGTCATGTAGCTCTGCAGGGTGGGCATGTTGGTATAGTGCATGCTGGATACATGTGATAAGCTGGTATAGTAATGAAATGGTGGGCATCAGCAGGGCAGATAAAAGACCTGTGTTGCCCCCATATTGACAACTGGTGCATAATACTCACTATCCATATACACAGCAGTATGTGTAAAGAAAAATCAGGTTTCTTGAGTTCCACACACAACACTGTGTTGAAATAATGAGGTCATTTGTCTTGCCAAGAAAATCCTGGTGAATAAGGCGCTGTAACACAAAGTGACCCTTTTTTCTGCTGCTTTTGTAAACCACTGAAGCACGGATAACACTATAGATCAGCAAATTGTTGTTAGGGAGAAGTTGAAAAGATTGTAATAGATATATTATTTATAGATCCTTAGACCAGAATAAATAATTGCACTCTATATACAGGAATAATGCTCTGTGTCACCTCCCTCATCAGTGGCTGACTCTTTTTATCCGCACTCTCTAACTATAGTGCATCTTCTGAGCCCTAATATCAGATGTCAGGAGACAGAAACCCCACAAATACTCCCATACATATGAAATTACTTTGCACAGGGGCGAAACTACAGGGGGTGCAGAGGTCGCAGGTGCGACTGGGCCCCTGAGGGTGGAGGCCCAGCTTAAAAAAAAAAACGTTAACCTACCACTGCCTGCACTGATATCATGTGAGTGTGACATGACTACAGGGGTTAGTGTTTCCGTTTTACCTATTGGTGTTTATGTGTGTATATGTGTGTATGTATGTGACTGTGTGTGTATTTATGCATGTATATGTGTTTGTGTATGTTTGTGGAACCAGCAAATTACAGACCTTGTTACTACAGCATGGGGGGGCAGGGGGTAAACAGTGTCACTATACAGTACCACTATATACAGTAAGGGGGGCTGGACCATGTCACTGACTACTGTGGTCACTTTATAAAGTACTGGGCGGGTAGGGTCAGGCCAGCCATCTCACCGGCAGATTACAGACTGTGTCACTAACTCACTATATACAGTACTGGTGGGTTAAACAGTGTCACAATATACAGTAATAGGGGGTCAGACCATCTCACAGACTGTGGGCACAGGGTACCTCCTATTGCAGACATGTGATCTGATTCACATTTTTTTTCTGTGTTAAATGTAAAAAAAAAAAAATGTATTAAATTCACATTTTTTTGGAGGGGGGAGGGGTGGTGGGGGGGCCCCTTCTTAGATTCTTGCACCTGGGCCCTGTGGTTTCTAGTTACGCCTCTGACTTTGCATTCCAGTTTTCAAAGACTGATATGTCACACAGTGGTTAAATCACTTATAATGATTGCAAAGAACAGCATGAAGATATGTTCACGTGACATTCTTTTCATTCTACAGGGCCAGTTCTGGTGAGCTGCTTGTGCAATGCCGCCCCCTGCAGATTCGTGGACAATCGGGGGTATCAATCAACCCGATCGTACACGATCGCGCGGATTGATGTCCACAGCCTCAGAGGCAGCGGACGAGTTAAGGAGCAGCGGTCTTAAGATAAATCGGCCCCTACATGTTGTTTGCTTACTTGCTAAAGCTATTCAAACCAGGAATTACATACAGCTATAGGATTTTCCTTCTCTTCCCTGTAGAGAGACAAAGATATTAAGCTGCAACCTAAAATTGTTTTGATCATCAAAATAATTAGATTTTTTTAAATGCTAGGTCCAAATAAAATATGGATGGTGAATACCATTTTAACCTTTAAGTTTACCAGTCTCATGTGTGAAAAGCATATGCTTCATTTGGCTTATCCTTTGTCTCCTCCCACTTCAAATTGAAAGGCAAAGTGGGAGGAGACGTTCTTTCTAATTTGCATTTATACATAAAGTAGATACTACAAAACAGACAAAGAGGGCTAGATATTATACAAGCAACTATAAATAGGCCTGCTGATCTAAAGCTCTCCCTCAGGTGAGATGATCTAAAATTATCCTCTAGCACTGCGATATCCCTAGTGAATGTCTTACGGCTAGATTTAGAGTTTGGCGGTAGCCGTGAAAACCAGCGTTAGAGGCTCCTAACGCTGGTTTTAGGCTACCGCCGGTATTTGGAGTCAGTGATTAAAGGGTCTAACGCTCACTTTTCAGCCGCGACTTTTCCATACCGCAGATCCCCTTACGTCAATTGCGTATCCTATCTTTTCAATGGGATCTTTCTAACTCCGGTATTTAGAGCCGTTTCTGAAGTGAGCGTTAGACATCTAACGACAAAACTCCAGACGCAGGAAAAAAGCAGGAGTTAAGAGCTTTCTGGGCTAACGCCGGTTCATAAAGCTCTTAACTACTGTACCCTAAAGTACACTAACACCTATAAACTACCTATGTACCCCTAAACCGAGGTCCCCCCACATCACCGCCATGAGATTAAATTTTTTTAACCCCTAATCTGCCGACCGCCACCTACGTTATACTTATGTACCCCTAATCTGCTGCCCCTAACCCCGCCGACCCCTGTATTATATTTATTAACCCCTAACCTGCCCCCCACAACGTCGCCGCCAGCTACTTACAATAATTAACCCCTAATCTTCCGACCGCAAAGCACCGCCACCTACGTTATCCTTATGTACCCCTAATCTGCTGCCCCTAACACCGCCGACCCCTATATTATATTTATTAACCCCTAATCTGCCCCCCTCAACGTCGCCGACACCTGCCTACACTTATTAACCCCTAATCTGCCGAGCGGACCTGAGCGCTACTATAATAAAGTAATTAACCCCTAATCCGCCTCACTAACCCTATCATAAATAGTATTAACCCCTAATCTGCCCTCCCTAACATCGCCGACACCTAACTTCAATTATTAACCCCTAATCTGCCGACTGGAGCTCACCGCTACTCTAATAAATGTATTAACCCCTAAAGCTAAGTCTAACCCTAACACTAACACCCCCCAAACTTAAATATAATTTAAATCTAACGAAATTAATTAACTCTTATTAAATAAATTATTCCTATTTAAAGCTAAATACTTACCTGTAAAATAAATCCTAATATAGCTACAATATAAATTATAATTACATTGTAGCTATTTTAGGATTAATATTTATTTTACAGGCAACTTTGTAATTATTTTAACCAGGTACAATAGCTATTAAATAGTTAAGAACTATTTAATAGTTACCTAGTTAAAATAATAACAAATTTACCTGTAAAATAAATCCTAACCTAAGTTATAATTAAACCTAACACTACCCTATCAATAAATTAATTAAATAAACTACCTACAATTACCTACAATTAACCTAACACTACACTATCAATAAATAAATTAAATACAATTGCTACAAATAACTACAATTACATAAACTAACTAAAGTACAAAAAATAAAAAAGAACTAAGTTACAAAAAATAAAAAAATATTTACAAACATAAGAAAAATATTACAACAATTTTAAACTAATTACACCTACTCTAAGCCCCCTAATAAAATAACAAAGACCCCCAAAATAAAAAATTCCCTACCCTATTCTAAATTAATAAATGTAAAAGCTCTTTTACCTTACCAGCCCTGAACAGGGCCCTTTGCGGGGCATGCCCCAAGAAGTTCAGCTCTTTTGCCTGTAAAAAAAAACATACAATACCCCCCCCCCCACATTACAACCCACCACCCACATACCCCTAATCTAACCCAAACCCCCCTTAAATAAACCTAACACTAAGCCCCTGAAGATCTTCCTACCTTGTCTTCACCATCCAGGTATCACCGATCCGTCCTGCCATCCGGTGCTGAAGAGGTCCAGAAGAGGCTCCAAAGTCTTCCTCCTATCCGGCAAGAAGAGGACATCCGGACCGGCAAACATCTTCTCCAAGCGGCATCTTCGATCTTCTTGCATCCGGTGCGGAGCGGGTCCATCTTGAAGCAGCCGACGCGGATCCATCCTCTTCTTCCGGCGTCTCCCGACGAATGACGGTTCCTTTAAGGGACGTCATATCCAAGATGGCGTCCCTTGAATTCCGATTGGCTGATAGGATTCTATCAGCCAATCGGAATTAAGGTAGGAATATTCTGATTGGCTGATGGAATCAGCCAATCAGAATCAAGTTCAATCCTATTGGCTGATCCAATCAGCCAATCAGATTGAGCTCGCATTCTATTGGCTGTTCCGATCAGCCAATAGAATGCGAGCTCAATCTGATTGGCTGATTGGATCAGCCAATAGGATTGAACTTGATTCTGATTGGCTGATTCCATCAGCCAATCAGAATTTTCCTACCTTAATTCCGATTGGCTGATAGAATCCTATCAGCCAATCGGAATTCAAGGGACGCCATCTTGGATGACGTCCCTTAAAGGAACCGTCATTCGTCGGGAGACGCCGGAAGAAGAGGATGGATCCGGCTGCTTCAAGATGGACCCGCTCCGCACCGGATGCAAGAAGATCGAAGATGCCGCTTGGAGAAGATGTTTGCCGGTCCGGATGTCCTCTTCTTGCCGGATAGGAGGAAGACTTTGGAGCCTCTTCTGGACCTCTTCAGCACCGGATGCCAGGACGGATCGGTGATACCTGGATGGTGAAGACAAGGTAGGAAGATCTTCAGGGGCTTAGTGTTAGGTTTATTTAAGGGGGGTTTGGGTTAGATTAGGGGTATGTGGGTGGTGGGTTGTAATGTTGGGGGGGGGGTATTGTATGTTTTTTTTTACAGGCAAAAGAGCTGAACTTCTTGGGGCATGCCCCGCAAAGGGCCCTGTTCAGGGCTGGTAAGGTAAAAGAGCTTTTACATTTATTAATTTAGAATAGGGTAGGGAATTTTTTATTTTGGAGGTCTTTGTTATTTTATTAGGGGGCTTAGAGTAGGTGTAATTAGTTTAAAATTGTTGTAATATTTTTCTTATGTTTGTAAATATTTTTTTATTTTTTGTAACTTAGTTCTTTTTTATTTTTTGTACTTTAGTTAGTTTATGTAATTGTAGTTATTTGTAGCAATTGTATTTAATTTATTTATTGATAGTGTAGTGTTAGGTTAATTGTAGGTAATTGTAGGTAGTTTATTTAATTAATTTATTGATAGGGTAGTGTTAGGTTTAATTATAACTTAGGTTAGGATTTATTTTACAGGTAAATTTGTTATTATTTTAACTAGGTAACTATTAAATAGTTCTTAACTATTTAATAGCTATTGTACCTGGTTAAAATAATTGCAAAGTTGCCTGTAAAATAAATATTAATCCTAAAATAGCTACAATGTAATTATAATTTATATTGTAGCTATATTAGGATTTATTTTACAGGTAAGTATTTAGCTTTAAATAGGAATAAGTTATTTAATAAGAGTTAATTTATTTCGTTAGATGTAAATTATATTTAAGTTAGGGGGGTGTTAGTGTTAGGGTTAGACTTAGCTTTAGGGGTTAATCCATTTATTATAGTAGCGATGAGCTCCGGTCGTCAGATTAGGGGTTAATAATTGAAGTTAGGTGTCGGCGATGTTAGGGAGGGCAGATTAGGGGTTAATACTATTTATGATAGGGTTAGTGAGGCGGATTAGGGGTTAATAACTTTATTATAGTAGCGCTCAGGTCCGCTCGGCAGATTAGGGGTTAATAAGTGTAGGCAGGTGTCGGCGACGTTGAGGGGGGCAGATTAGGGGTTAATAAATATAATACAGGGGTCGGCGGTGTTAGGGGCAGCAGATTAGGGGTACATAGGGATAATGTAAGTAGCGGCGGTTTACGGAGCGGAAGATTAGGGGTTAATAATATAATGCAGGGGTCAGCGATAGCGGGGGCGGCAGATTAGGGGTTAATAAGTGTAAGGGTAGGGGTGTTTAGACTCGGGGTACATGTTAGAGTGTTAGGTGCAGACGTAGGAAGTGTTTCCCCATAGGAAACAATGGGGCTGCGTTAGGAGCTGAACGCTGCTTTTTTGCAGGTGTTAGGTTTTTTTCAGCTCAAATAGCCCCATTGTTTCCTATGGGAGAATCGTGCACGAGCAAGTTTTTGAGGCTGGCCGCGTCCGTAAGCAACTCTGGTATCGAGAGTTGCATTTGCGGTAGAAATGCTCTACGCTCCTTTTTTGGAGCCTAACGCAGCATTTTTTGGGACTCTCGATACCAGAGTTAATTTTATGGTGCGGCCAGAAAAAAACCCGCGTAGCGTTAACAGCCCATCTACCGCCAAACTCCAAATCTAGGCCTTAGGTTTTTTATTTTTAGTAATGTTAGGTTTTTTATTTTTAGTAATGTTAGGTTTTATTAGTGTAAGCTTAGGTTTTATTTTTATTTCACAGGTAAATTTGTATTTATTCTAACTAGGTAGTTAGTAAATAGTTATATTGTAGTTAGCTTAGGTTATATTTTTATTTCACAAGTAAGTTTGTATTTATTTTTTAAAACGGGAATGGTGGTTTAGGGGTTAATAGGTTTAGTTAGTGTTGGCGATGTTTGAGAACAGCGGTTTATGGGGTTAATAGGTTTAGTTAGTGTTCGAGATGTTTGGGAACTGCTGTTTAGGGGTTAATAGGTTTAGTTAGTGTTGGCGATGTGGGGGGTGCGGTTTAGAGGTTAATAGGTTTAGTTAGTGTCGGCGATGTTGAGGAACGGCATTTTAGGGGTTAATAGCTTTATTAGTGATTTAGTAAGTGTCGGCGATGTGGGGGGTGCGGTTTAGGTAGTGTTGGCGATGTGGGGGGTGCTGTTTAGGGATTAATAGGTTTAATTAGTGTCAGCAATTTAGGTGGCGGCGAGGGTTTTAGATAATTTTTTTTTGGCAATCGCCGCCAAATTAGTTTTTTCGGATCCTTTTATTTTTTCGGTTCCATTCTTTATTCATATGCATTATTCTATTCTAAACTTCAGAATAGAATAATGCATATGAATAAAGAATGGATCCGAAAAAACGAACAGATCCAATAAGACGATTAACTTAACTAATTTGCCAAAACAATTAAAAAAAAAAAAACGTAACTAAACTAATTTGCTGAATCAAAATTATTTATTTAACTAATCAAAACGAAACAAAACTATTTTTTTAGCGACATGTCTAATATAAAGTAATCATGTCACCTCTCAATTGCCTTTTTACTAGAGAAAACAGACCCAATTTGGCTAGCCTCACCTCATAGCTTAAATTCTCCATTCCCCTTAATAGCTTTGTGGCCCTTCTCTGAACTTTTCCTAGTTCTGCAATATCTTTTTTTTTGCGATCCGTCCCCAGAACTGCGCTCCATACTCAAGGTGAGGTCTTACCAGGGATTTATATAGGAACAGAATTATGCTTTCCTCCCTTGAATAAATGCCTCTTTTAATACATGCTAGTATCTTATTAGCCTTTGAAGCCACTGCCCTGCATTGTGTACCCATATTTAGCTTGTTATATATTACTACTCCCAAATCCCTTTACCTCTCTGTTTGGCTAAGTCTTGTCCCATTTAAATAATACATTACCTGCTTATTTTTACTTCCAAAATGTAGAACCTTGCATTTTTCCGTATTAAATCTTATTTTACATTTACCTGCCCATTCTTCTAATTTTTGCATATCCCTTTGTGATGAAAGTTCATCCTGCTCTGACCTATGACCTTACTTAACTTAGTATCATTTGCAAAAATAGAGATGTCACTATTTAATCCTTCCTCCAAGTCATTAATAAAATATTAAAAAGAACAGGGCCCAGTACTGATCCCTTGGGACTCCACTGATTACCTTTGTCCAATCTGAGTATGATCCATTCACTACTACTCATTGCTCCCTATATTTTATCCAGTTATTTATCTATGAGCTAACATTTTCAGCTATTCCCAGTCCCTTAATTTTGTGCATTAATCTCTCATGTGGCACTGTATCAAACGCCTTTGCAAAATCTAAATATATCACATCAACTGATTCCCCTTTATCTATATTTCTTCTACAAGATATGACGAGTCCACGGATTTCATCCTTACTTGTGGGATATTATCCTCCTGCTAATAGGAAGTGGCAAAGAGCACCACAGCAGAGCTGTATATATAGCTCCTTCCTTCCTCTCCCCCGCCAGTCATTCTCTTTGCCTGTGTTATACTAGGAAGACATGGTAAAGTGAGGTGTTAGTTTTAGTATCTTCAATCAAGAATTTTTTTATTTTAAATGGTACCGGTGAGTACTATTTTCCTCAGGGGGATATGAAAGAAGTTTTCTGCCCTGAGGTTGATGATCTTAGCAGTTGTAACAAAGATCCATGCTGGTTCCCACAAGATTTCTGAAGGTAACCATGAGACATCTTCAGGGTGGAGACCGGTTTTATGCTTCAAGCAGCATTAAGATATGTGCAGACTTTTATTTTCTGAGGAGACTTAGTATATCAGATTTGGCTGAAATGTATTTCCCTGTATGGGAATGGGGTAAGCAGTAATCCTATTATTTAAAGAGAGTGGTTACTGGAGTCCCTGGAGTTTATTACAGATAGTTGACACTATGGGAGAGGCAATATAAAACGATTCATAGAGTTTTTATTTTTGGCATTAACCTGGCTGTTTACTGATGTGTTGAGGGGGCACATTGTTTTTATTACATTGTGTGTAAAAACCGCTTCTCCATGCGGTTGGATTTAGGCCTGCTCCGGTATCGACCTTAAGGGGTGGGGCCTATTTTTGCACGCTTAGATGCGCACTTCCTTCAGTCTGGGCAGCAGCAAGCAGTAACTCTGGTGGCTTCTGACTGTGTACTAGCTCCTGAGTGTTGGATAGCTGTTTCGAAGTACCCAGAGAGTATTTTTTACTATAAATTGACATTTTGTTGATCTAAGTACTTTAGAGCCTTATTTTTCCCCTTACTTCTGGGGTGCAATAATTTTTGGATAAACCAACGTATTTAAGTTAACTTTAGAGTTGATTTAAGGTTATTTAAGCAGTTTTGGAAAAATTGTTCACTTTTTATTTTCTTAAAGGCACAGTACATGTTTTTCAAAAGTTTATTTTCAACAAAAATTAAAGTGTTTAAACGACTTCTGTGGTTTTTACTAGTCTGTTCAAACATGTCTGACATTGAGGAATCTGAATATCATTGTTCCATGTGCTTAGAAGCTATTGTGCAACCCCCTCTAACATTGTGTAACTCTTGTACTGAAAGAGCCTTACATTGTAAAGGCCATATATTAGGTCAAGAAAGTGTGCCTAAGGATGATTCTCAGTCTGAAGAGAATCAGGATATGCTATCCAATTCTCCCCAAGTGTCACAACCTTTAACGCCCACACAAGCGACGCCAAGTACTTCTAGTGCGTCTAATTCTTTTACTCTGCAGGAGATGGCTGCAGTTATCTCAACTACCCTTACAGAGGTATTATCTAAATTACCAGTGTTGCAGGGTAAACGCAGTAGGTCAGGTATTAATGTAAATACTGAATCCTCTGACGCTTTATTAGCTATTTCCGATGTACCCTCACAGTGTTCTGAGTTGGGGGTCAGGGAATTACTGTCTGAGGGTGAAATTTCAGATTCAGGGACGCTATGTCCTTTAAATTTAAGCTTGAACACCTCCGCTTGTTGCTTGGGGAGGTTTTAGCGACTCTGGATGATTGTAACCCTATTGTAATTCCTCCAGAGAAATTGTATAAAATGGATAAATGTCTAGAAGTACCCACTTACACTGATGTTTTTCCGGTTCCTAAGAGAATTTCGGAAATTATTAGAAAGGAATGGGATAGACCAGGTATACCGTTTTCTCCCTCTCATAATTTTAAGAAAATGTTTCCCATATCAGATAGCATTCGGGACTCATGGCAAACGGTCCCTAAGGTAGAGGGAGCTATATCTACCCTAGCTAAGCGTACAACTATACCCATTGAGGAAAGTTGTGCTTTCAAAGACCCTATGGATAAGAAATTAGAGGGTCTACTAAAGAAATTGTTTGTTAATCAGGGGTTTCTTTTACAACCTACGGCTTGCATTGTTCCAGTAACTACTGCAGCAGCTTTTTGGTTTGAGGCTCTAGAAGAGTCTCTTAAGGTTGAGACTCCATTAGATGACATCTTAGACAGAATTAAGGCTCTCAAGCTAGCTAATTCTTTTATTACTGATGCCGCTTTTCAAATTGCTAAATTAGTGGCAAAGAATGCAGGATTTGCTATTCTAGCACGTAGAGCATTGTGGCTCAAATCTTGGTCTGCTGATGTCTCATCAAAGACTAAGCTTTTGGCTATTCCTTTTAAGGGTAAGACCCTTTTTGGGCCTGAACTGAAGGAAATCATTTCTGACATTACAGGAGGTAAAGGCCATGCCCTACCTCAGGATAAGTCAGTTAAGATGAGGGGTAAACAAAATAATTTTCGTTCCTTTCGGAACTTTAAAGGAGGACCCCCCGCTTCCTCTTCTTCCACAAAGCAGGAAGGGAATTTTACCCAATCTAAGTCAGTCTGGAGACCCAACTAGAACTGGAATAAGGGTAAACAATCCAAAAAGCCCACTGCTGCTCCTAAGACAGCATGAAGGGGCGGCCCCCGAGCCGGGAGCGGATCTAGTAGGGGGCAGACTTTCTTTCTTTGCCCAGACTTGGACAAGAGATGTTCAGGATCCCTGGGCACTAGAAATAGTGACCCACGGTTATCATTTGGAATTCAAAGACTTTCTCTCAAGAGGGAGATTTCATCTTTCAAAATTATCTGCAAACCAGATAAAAAGAGAGGCGTTCTTACACTGTGTAAAAGACCTTTTTACTATGGGAGTAATTTGTCCAGTTCCAAAATTGGAACAGGGACAGGGGT
The DNA here is from genome assembly GCF_027579735.1 of Bombina bombina. Lineage (NCBI taxonomy): Eukaryota > Metazoa > Chordata > Amphibia > Anura > Bombinatoridae > Bombina > Bombina bombina. The sequence continues at coordinate 471,557,121 of NC_069504.1, read as the reverse complement.
TTTACTCAAACCTATTTGTGGTTCCCAAAAAAAGAGGGAATGTTCAGACCCATTTTAGACCTCAAGTGTCTAAACAAATTTCTAAGAGTTCCATCATTCAAGATGGAGACAATTCGAACAATTTTACCAATGATCCAGAAGGGTCAATATATGACTGCCGTGGACTTGAAGGATGCTTACCTTCATATTCCTATCCACAAGGATCATCATCAGTTTCTAAGGTTTGCCTTCTTGGACAAGCATTATCAGTTCGTGGCACTTCCCTTCGGGTTGGCCACAGCACCCAGAATCTTCACAAAGGTTCTAGGGTCTCTTTTGGCGGTTCTCAGACCGCGAGGTGTAGTGGTGGCACCTTATCTGGACGATATTCTGATCCAGGCGTCAACATATCAACTCACAAAATCTCACACGGACACAGTGCTGTCTTTTCTGAGAACTCACGGCTGGAAGGTGAACATAGAGAAAAGTTCACTTGTCCCACAGACAAGGGTTCCTTTCTTGGGAACTCTGATAGACTCGGTAGCCATGAAAATATTTCTGATGGAGGTCATAAAATCAAAGATTTTAAATACTTGCCGAGCTCTTCAGTCCATTCCTCGGCCATCAGTGGCTCAGTGTATGGAGGTAATAGGATTAATGGTAGCGGCAATGGACATCAATCCTTTTGCTCGCTTTCATCTCAGACCACTGCAGCTGTGCATGCTCAGACAGTGGAATGGAGACTATTCAAATTTATCTCAGATAAATCTGGATCAAGAGATCAGAGACTCTCTTCTTTGGTTGTTGTCGCTGGATCATCTGTCCCAGGGGACTTGTTTCTGCAGACCCTGCAGACAGATAGTGACAACGGACGCCAGCCTTCTGGGCTGGGGCACAGTCTGGTATTCCCTGAAGGCTCAGGGTGTTTGGACTCAGGTGGAGTCTCTACTTCCAATCAATATTCTGGAACTGAGAGCAATATTCAATGCACTTCAGGCGTGGCCTCAGTTGGCTTCGGCCAAATTCATCAGATTCCAGTCGGACAACATCACGACTGTGGCCTATATCAATCATCAGGGGGGAACAAGGAGTTCCTTGGCGATGAGAGAAGTATCCAAAATAATCCGTTGGGGTGGATGCCCACTTTTGTCATCTGTCAGCAATCCATATCCCGGGAGTAGAGAACTGGGAAGCGGATTTTCTAAGCAGACAGACCTTTCATCCGGGGGAGTCGGAACTCCACCCGGAGGTATTTGCCTCTTTGATTCTCAGATGGGGCAAACCAGAATTGGATCTGATGGCATCTCGACAGAATGCCAAGCTTCCAAGATACGGATACAGGTCGAGGGATCCCCAGGCCGAACTGATAGATGCCTTGGCAGTGCCTTGGTTGTTCAGCCTAGCTTATGTGTTTCCACTGTTTCCTCTCCTTCCACGCGTTATTGCTCGAATCAGACAGGAGAGAGCTTCGATGATCTTGATAGCGCCTACGTGGCCACGCAGGACTTGGAATGCGGATCTAGTGGACATGTCTTCACTACCACCGTGGAAACTTCCTTTGAGACAGGACCTTCTCATTCAAGGTCCTTTCCTGCATCCAAATCTAACTTCTCTGCAGCTGACTGCGTGGAGATTGAACGCTTGATTTTGTTGAAGCAAGGATTCTCTGATTCTGTTATCAGTACTTTGATACAGGCAAGAAAGCCTGTTACTAGAAAAATCTATCATAAGATATGGCGTAAATATCTTTATTGGTGTGAATCCAAGGGCTACTCATGGAGTAAAGTTAGGATTCCTAGGATTCTGTCTTTTCTCCAAGAAGGATTGGAGAAAGGCTTATCAGCTAGTTCCTTAAAGGAACAAATTTCTGCATTGTCAATTTTGTTTCACAAGCGTTTGGCAGATGTGCCAGATGTTCAGTCTTTTTGTCAGACTCTAACCAGAATTAAGCCTTTATTTAGACCAATTACTCCTCCCTGGAGTTTGAATTTAGTTCCTCAAGTTCTTCAAGGGGTTCCGTTTGAACCTTTACATTCCATAGATATAAAATTATTATCTTGGAAAGTTCTGTTTTTGGTTGCTATTTCTTCTGCTCGACGAGTTTCTGAGCTTTCAGCATTACAGTGTGATTCACCTTATCTTATTTTTCATTCTGATAAGGTGGTTTTGTGTACCAAACCTGGATTTCTTCCTAAGGTTGTTTCAAATAGGAATATTAATCAGGAAATTATTGTTCCTTCATTGTGTCCTAATCCTTCATCCAAGAAGGAGCGTCTGTTACATAACTTGGACGTGGTCCGTGCCTTCAAGTTTTACTTACAGGTAACTAAGGATTTCTGTCAATCATCTTCATTGTTCATTGTTTATTCTGTAAAGCATAGGGGTCAGAAAGCTACGGCTACCTCTCTTTCTTTTTGGCTGAGAAGTATCATCAGCCTGGCATATGAGACTGCTGGACTGCAGCCTCCTGAAAGAATTACGGCTCATTCTACTAGGGCTGTGGCTTCCACATGGGATTTTAAAAACGATACATCTGTTGAACAGATTTGTAAGGCTGCGACTTGGTCGTCCCTTCATACTTTTTCCAAATTTTACAAATTTTATACTTTTGCTTCTTCTGAGGCTGTTTTTGGGAGGAAAGTTCTTCAAGCAGTGGTGCCTTCCGTTTAGGTCTCTGTCTTGTCCCTCCCTTTCATCCGTGTCCTGTTGCTTTGGTATTGTATCCCACAAGTAAGGATGATATCCGTGGACTCGTCGTATCTTGTAGAAGAAAAGGAAATTTATGCTTACCTGATAAATTGATTTCTTCTACGATATGACAAGTCCACAGCCCTCCCTGTCAATTTAAGACAGATTATATTTTTTATTGTTTATAACTTCAGTCACCTCTGCACCTTTTAGCTTTTCCTTTCTCTTCCTATAACCTGCAGTCTAATGACTGGTGGGGGAGGGGAAAGGAGGAGCTATATATACAGCTCTGCTGTGGTGCTCTTTGCCACTTCCTGTTAGCAGGAGGATAATATCCCACAAGTAAGGATGAAATGCGTGGACTCGTCGTATCGTAGAATAAATGAATTTATCAGGTAAGCATAAATTTCCTTTTTTACTTACTTCCTCATAGAATCTAATTAAATTAGTTTGACATGATCTATTTCTCTTAAAACCATGCTGATTTGAACTCATAATCTTTCTTACACGAATATGCTCATCAATATCATCTCTTATAATCCATTCAAATATCTTCCCCACTATTGATGTCAGACTAACTGGTCTATAGCTTCCTGGATCATCCCTGGAAGTGGCCCCACATCAGCTTTACGCCAATCCTGGGGTACTATGCCTGAGGAAAATGAGTCTTGAAAAATTAAAAGTAGATCATCTCTTTATTACCCTTTCCCTAGTTTTGCATAACCAACACAATTATATTAATACACTTTTTACCTCTGTGATTATCTTGTATCTAAGCTTCTGCAGACTGCCCCCTTATTTCAGTTATTTTGACAGACTTGCATTTTAGCCAATCAGTGCTGACTCCTAGGAACTCCACGTGCGTAAGCACAGTGTTATCTATATGACACACATGAACTAACACCCTCTAGTGGTAAAAAATTGTCAAAATGCATTCACCTAAGAGGCGGCCTGCAAGGTCTAAGAAATTTGCATATTAACATCCTAAGTTTAGCTTTCAACTAAGAATACAAAGAGAACAAAGCAAAATTGGTGATACAAGTAAATTAGAAAGTTGTTTAAAATTACATATACTATATCTGATTCATGAAAGTTTATTTTAGACTTGACTGTTCCTTTAATATTATCCATTTTTTTCCTGATATCCTCTAGACATAACCGAGTTAATGGTATGGGCTGGCATGACTAGTTTGTTCCAAAGTATCCTCCATTGGTTCCTCTCTTGTGTATACTGAAGAAAAGAACTGATTTAGTAACTCAGCCTTCTCCCTGTTACTGTTAATCATGCTACCCTCCACGCATTTTTTTTAAATTTATTTATTTATTGAAGAAAGTATACATAGATTAGGTAATAACAGATACCGAAAAATTATCTAGTTCGATAAGATACAAAGAACATTTGGCATCAAAGAGAAACATGCTCATGTTACTTTCCTATCTTTTGTGTTGGGTTTCTTTTCAACTCAAACTTATACAAACAAAAACTTTGTTCACACTACTAACTACATATTGAGGCGAAGAGTCCAAACAGAATAAGCCTTCTCCCTTTCCTAGGTTATAAAGATCCATGCCATGTTCTTTTATCCGTATACTAGATCTCTTCTGCAATGTAAGCTGTTGTCAATATAAAACCACTTTCCCAGTGGATGAGTGTAAGAGAATTTCAATCAAAATTTTCTAAGCCAACCAGAATCCATGGTATAATAAAAAGGGAGAGGGATTGAGGAAAGGGGAAAGGAGGGAGGAGAAAGAGGAGGGAAAAAGAAGAAGAAAGTGGGGGGAGGAGGACAGATACGCGTGGAGGAAGGAGACCAATCTCAATAAGCATGGAAGTTAATTCACAGCTTGACCCATTATGTATCATGTGTTATGAGCTATGTAGGGATTTGTCCCACAGGAACCTAATCTCTGGGAATGATGTGCGGGAGTTGTTTTTCAGATAAGCATATTCCTGTAAGTCTAAAAGGTCATTAACTCTGTCAGTCCACATCGTTTTAGAGGGTGTCAGGGGGCTCTTCCAGTGTCTGGCTATCAGTGATTTTGCGGCATTGAGACAGATCTGCATGAGACATGATCTCAATCTACATTTAACTCTGGGAAGGTCATTTAATAGTGCTATTCTGGGAGTCAAAGAGAGGTCCTGTATGAGGTTTTTCTTCAAACATGATTCTATTGACTGCCAAAGAGGGGTTATCTTGGGGCAATGCCACCATATGTGAATTAGAGAACCCTGGTTTCCGCATCCTCTCCAACATAACCTAGAGGCCTCTGTATATATAGAATGAAGGTGAGTGGGGGTTAAATACCACTTCGTAAGAACTTTAAAATGTAATTCTAGGATCTGAGGCGAGGTGGAAGATTTGCGTGTTTTGTTGAAAATGTTTTCCCATTCTGTTTTATCTATGTCTAGATGCAAATCATGTTGCCATTTAGCTGTATATGATGGGAGTGGTATGGAGCTTGAGGTTTGTAATTGTCTGTGAGATAGCGAGAGAGGGTGACGGATTGTTTTATTCTGCAGACACATCATTTCGAAAGGTGTGGGAGGCCTCAATAGGTCTGCTTTATGAGGGCAGGATGCTATATAATGTGAAAGCTGTGCATATTTCAACCAATTCTCTGGCCGCCCCCCGCACAACTCAATAAATTTATCAGTATTTATTAATTTCCCATTTTCTACGAATTTGGCCAAAGGCCATGTATGATCCCATTCCTGTGTTCTGCAGTGTTTGTTGTCAAGCCCTCCCACCAATTCTGCATTCTGGGGGATCGGAAAAAGGGGTGAACGAGAGTGAGTAATGTTATTTTTGGTTGATCTCACTGAGTCCCAAGTGTGAAAGAGGTGCCTATGTATAGCTAATGTTGTCCACTGTATTGGTCTGAGTTCTCTGGGCACCCAGCACACCGCGCCCACTTTTGGAATCTGAAGTAAATGGGAGTCTATAGACACCCAAGCTTTAGTGTCCGTTGAATATGCCAATCCAAGACTCTTTGTAGGGTAACAGCCAAATAATACTCCTGTACATTTGGCAGACCCAAACCTCCTATTTCAGTGGTCCTATATAGTGTACTCTTGTTTATACGAGGTCTGTGCCTACCCCACACAAAGGAGTTAATGGTGGACTGTAGTTGAGATATGTAGCTGTTGGGAAGGGATATAGGAATGGCTTGCAAAGTGTAAAGAATCCTGGGCAAAGTGGTCATTTTTATGGATTGGATCCTACCCCACCAAGACAGAGGTCTAGCAGACCAGGTTGCCAGTTCTTTTTGTGTATTTTGTAATAAGGGCCTGTAATTCTTCTCAAATAACGTAGTATAATTGGGGGAGAGAGCAATCCCCAGATATTTGACAGATACGGTCTGTAATTCGAGGGGGCAAATTTTAGCTAGTTGTTGAAAGTCAACGGGATCCATGGAAATGTTTAGAATTTCTGATTTTTGAAGATTAATGGAAAAATTTGAAAAATTACTAAATTTTTGAAGGGTTTCTAATAGGGCAGGGATTGTAACACTGGGTGAAGTCAATGAGAACAAAAGGTCGTCCGCATACAGGGAAATTTTAAAGTCATGTGGGCCAACTGGGATCCCCGTGATATTATTGTTCATTCTGACATAGGATGCCAGTACCTCCATAGACAATATGAAGAGTAATAGAGACAATGGGCAACCCTGTCGAGTGCCATTGGCAATTCAAAAGGGTTCAGAAAGGATGCCATTGACTTTCACACTAGCAGACGGGGAGGAGTATAAACTAAACATTTTGGTTATCATTTTCTCTCTGAAACCGAAAGACTTTAGTGCGACCCTAAGAAAGTTCCAATTGATACGGTCGAATGCCTTCTCGGCATTGATTGTTATAAAGACCGATTTGATTTTATTATGTTTGGCATGTGAGGCTAAAAGGAGCGCTCTTATGGTATTGTCACGCGCCTCACGGGACGGTACAAAACCAACTTGATCCATATGGATCAATTCTTGTATAATGGAATTTATTCTTTTAGATAGGATTTTGCCCAGGATCTTTAGGTCAGAGATCAACAGCGAAATTGGTCTGTAATTACTGGTTTCTTCAGGTTTTCTGTCTGGTTTTAGGATAACTGCTATGTGTGCTTCTAGCATTACAGGTGATAGTGAATTGTTGACATCTAGTGAGTGAAACAGTTTTAGTAGATGTGGGGCTAGCAGAGTTTTATATTGTTTATAGTAAGCATTTGTAAGGCCATCTGGGCCGGGGCTTTTCCTCAGAGGAAGATCTTTGATAGTGTTAAGAATTTCCATTAGTGAAATAGGTTCCTCTAGTTTGTCTTTTTGAGCAGACGTGAGTGTATTTAATTGTGCTCCTTCAATGTAGTTGCACATTTGTGTTATGTGGGTAGAAGAGGTGTTTTCCCCGAGGTTACAGAGTTGATGATAATATTTACTAAATTGATCCGCTATCTGTTTGCTATCGTGTGTCATAGTCCCGTTTCTTTGTTTAATATTATATACATGTGTTTTGGCTGTTTTTGCTCTTAAAGCTCTTGCCAGGAAGGCGCCCGCGCGATTTCCCTCGTGGAAGTACATCTTTCTTAGGTGGAGAACTCGCCTCTGGGCCTCCCTAGTTAGGCTGACCATACGTCCCGTTTTGAAAGGGACAGTACCGTTATTTTATGTTTTTTCCCCCATCCCATCGTTTCATTAATAATATTCATTTTGTCCCGTTTTGAGGGTTATCAGACTTCGTGGTCAGCGCAAGTGTAATTTTTTAGCACACACACCACTTACTAAACATTTTTAAACTCCCTGCCGGCGGGGAGGGCAGTTTTTTTTTTTAACTGCAGGGTTAGGGTTGGGTGTGCCCACATGATCCACAGCACCGCGTCTATGCTGCCCATGCTCAAAATTAGGGGCGTGATCATTGAAAGCAAGTGACAGCAGGTCAGTACTCAGTCGTGAGCTGTCAGACTGAGCTGAGGAGAGAGACTGGTCATGAAAGGGAAGTTAGAACTACTAGCTAGTGCCTAGTAAGGACAGGAGTTGGACCAGATCTCTCATCATCTGATGTGATGATCATCTGCCTCTGCCATCATCCGAATTAGCGGCTGATCATCACCAGAGAGATAATTCTTGTCATCTTCTTGTGTCACAGTGCGAACATACAAACATAGTGATCAAGTAGATCAATTGTCTAAGTTCTGCAAGAATTGTGCACTTCCAAGGTAAGACGAGTGTCTGTGCCTGTCAATCCATTTAATTGTCATTAATTATGCTTATTATTATGCTGTTGCAGTGCTGGTTGTACAGACATTATAAATAACAATTTCCACATTTTTCTCAGTTCTTCCACCATGTAGCAATGATTTTGGGCAACTCAGCTAAAAAAAATCTACAATTACTAATCCAGATCTTTAAACCAAATGCCTGTTCAGAGGCTACACTTTTACCATTTAAAATCAGTTAATACAGGGAAATTTGCCTCGACAACATAGAGGATAATTTCAATTTTGGAAACATTGAGTTAAGGGCATGTGATTAAAAAATATACACGTCACATTCCCAATTTAGATCATGGGAACATTATGAAAACACTGTGGATTGGTATTTAGATGTTATAGCTCTATGTCTACCTAAAATGTTTTGTATGAGTTCTTCTGTAACTGAAGGATAATTGTTGGCTCAATAGTTTATATTCATGTCATAAAAATTAACTTTTGTTAAAATCTTACTTTTTTTCCTATGAATAAAGAATATTAACCCCGTCCCGTTTTTGACATCTCAATGTCCCGTTTTTTCTCAAGGAAATATGGTCAGCCTATCCCTAGTCAATAAATGATTTAACTCCTTCCTGACTTTAGTTAATTCTATTTGGATCCTTGAATCTTTACAGTTCTGTTTATGTTGCAATTCTAGGGAGTTTAGTTTGTCTGTGTTGTTAACGATAGCAAAATTTCAGGTAATGAGTTGGGTTGGAAGTATTCTTGTAAAGTTTGGAGGATTTTATGGTTGGTGGGTGTGTGATTCAATAGAGATTCATCCAATCTCCATACAAAAGGACACAGCGGGCCTTCCATCCATTCCATGGAAAGCGTAATAAGTGAGTGATCCGACCAAACCGTTGGGCTTATATCAGAATCTCTCACCTGGCCCATGCTAAGTTGGTCAACTAATAAATAGTTGATGCGGGTATACTGGGACCAGGGATTAGAGAAAAATGAGTAGATGCGCTGTACTGGGTGCTGTATCCTCCATATGTCAACCACCCCTGATTTTTTAAGGAAGTCAAAAACAATGTTTGGCGGCCTCGATGTTGGATTAGGTTTAGTGGAGGTGGAGTCTAGTTTGGGATCCAGTATAACATTAAAATCTCCCCCTATAATCAAAGATCCCTTCCTGTGTTCTGCAATTAGGGCTATAAGTTTTTTTAAAAAGGGTACTCTCCTAGTATTAGGTGCATAAACGTTCACTAAAGTGACTGGGCGTTGAAATATAAGCCCCACTAAGATCAGCATCCTACCCTCTTTGTCGGAGATTTTATTAATTAATTGAAATTCTATATTTTTGTGGATTAGAGTCCCCACCCCATTCTTCTTTATGTGTGCCGAGCCAAAAAACCCTGTAGAGTGGAATTTGGAGGTAAATTTGGGTTCAGACGAATTCAAGAAATGTGTCTCCTGAATGAAGATAACGGAGTTGTCATATTTTTCAAACCCTCTCAAAGCTATTGATCGTTTTATAGGGGAATTGAGCCCATTCGCATTTTGCGAAAGGAAATTCACTGTTCTATGTGTCATTCTTAAAGTATATGTGTTGTCGACTAATGAGGAAAAGAGGGGTGAAAAGTAGCGAGAGAGATAGAGTTGGGAAGAAGCATTGTGTTGCCTGTGTAAACAAATAAACGTAAGAACAATAAAATTAGCAAACCAAACAATTGCATGTAAAGAGAACAATAAAACAATTCTTAAACAAATAACAAGACTATACTTTTCAGCATAGCAAATAGGATTATAGGGGGTGAACATCAAAAGATGTTACTACTCTTAGGGTAAAAGGAGCAATGTAAAGTTAAGCTAGGGGACAAGAGGTGCACTTTAAGGAGGGTAAAGCTGCTTGTTGTCGGCTATTAAAATATTACACATTTTCCTTCAACCGGATGGAGGACAAGACATCACGGTCCATAATCTTTTCATGGAGGTCTATCTTTGGTTCCTGAAGGAGATCCGCCAGAGGGTGGAAGGCCTTTTCTTTTCCTGGATGTAGTAGATCACTTAGGTCTCTGGGGTTTAGGTTTTTGAGAGTCTTTTGAGCCTTTGTTTTCAGATAAGGATGGTAGAGAGGGTGCTGGTATACCCTGACTAGAGCAAAAATCATCAATATCTTCTGGATCTCTGTAAGTGTAGGTCTTGTTCTCTTTGACAACCTTTAATGAGAAAGGGAAACCCCAGCGATAGAGAATACCCAGATCTTTGAGATGTAGCGTCAAGTACCTGGCTTCTTTTCTTTTAAAAAGTGTTGTTGGGCTAAGGCTGGCGTATATTTGAATGTCTTTGCCCTGAAAGCTGATTGGAGACTGCTTTCTGGAAGTTGTTAAAATCGCTTCTTTGTCAGAGTACTTATGGAACTTTATTATGATGTCACGTGGAGGCTCTTTCGCTGAAGGTTGCGGTCTGAGAGCCCTATGTGCTCTATCCAGCACCATAGTGGTGTTATTCTTCAGTATATGGTCAAAGAGCTGTTGGAGGTATGCATTTATTTGCGGAGCTGAAATAGCTTCAGGAACTCCTCTGATTCTTAGATTCTGCCTTCTGTTTCTATTATCTAAATCTTCTATTTGAGATTGTAGCAGCAGAATGGTGGCATTATGTTGTTCGACAGTGCACGCCATGTTGTTTGTGTCAGAGGATTGTTCCTCAGTTTGTTCCTCAACTTGTAGAACTCTCTGGCCCAGATCTGTTATGTCTCTTTTCACTTCCGTAAGGCTGTCTTTAATCATCTGGCTCACCTGCACCATAAAAGTTTTAAAGTCTTCTTTCGAATGTAATAACCTCAGATCTGCTCTTGTGATGGGATGATCTGTATCCTGTTGTGACAGCGCTGCGTTGCTATCCTCAGGGTCAATGGCTGCTGGTGATTGGGGTGATGAAGTAGCCGTATCTGATGTTTTAAAATAAGCGTCCATCTTTGCCCCAGCAGGGTTAGGTGTTTTTGCAGGCTTGTCTGCCTTAGATGCTCTTTTGGAGTACATTGTGATGCAATAAAGTGATAGAGCCTTGTAAGGAGGTTTTTTGAAGATTTTCTGTGCCGCACAGACAGATTACAGATTAGTCATAGTTATAGGAGCATGCTTTGTTTTTGTCCTTGGAGCTTGCAATTAATACTGCAATCAAAGCATACTTAAAAGGTAGATAAACAAAGAGTGTACAGGTAAAAGATAGACCAATCTCCTAAGTCCATATGTTTATGATTGATACACTATACACACCTTCATGAAACCTCAGATTGGGTATAAAGGAAAGGAAAAAAAGTGGAAAAAGGTCAAATTTAAAGAGGGAGAGGGGTAAGATAACCGGTCAGGTTAAGAGGCAAATAAGGTTAGGAGGTCAAAGGGTTAGGGGTATGGTAACTGTATAGTTCCCTTTATGTTGAGGTTGATGAGTCTGCATCTTGTGAGTTTATTGTGTCCCAGTAGAATTTAATGTTGTGAAACATGTCTAATGTGTTTGTTTTATAATAAAAGTATTCCTGTAAAGCTAACAGTTCTTGTGTCCTTTTCTTCCATTCTGCTTGAGTGGGTATTGAGTTAGATTTCCAGTTTCTAGCTATTAGTGATTTTGATCTATTCATACAAATTTGAAGGAGATGTGCACGTAACCTACATGTGCGTCTAGGCCTGTCATTGAACAAAACTATCTGGGGCGTGAGTTTAAATAGGGTGTTAAAAAGGGAGCTTAAAGTTTTTTCCAGAGAGGCCCAAAAAACGGACAACTTAGGGCATGACCACCAGATATAGGTCATGTTACCTACCTCTCCATATCCCATCCAGCACTGGGGTGAAGCGCTATGAAATAATAGCTTTATTCTGGATGGGGTCAGATACCATCTAGACAAAATTTTGTAGTTCATTTCAAGGATTTGTGTGTGAAGTCAAAAAATGTAGTCCAGTCTTTCTGTGATATGTCTGTTATGAGCTCTTCCTGCCATCTATGGGTAAAGGTAGGTACGTGTCTGTATATAAAATCATCTAGTATTCTTCTGGGAACAGCAAGCAGGCCCTTCAGGACAGTAGCCTGTCTACAAAGTTCTTCAAATCTGGTAAGCGGTCATAGGAAGGAGGATTTATGAGGTGAGTGGGTTAGGAGGTGATGTAACCGTGAGTACTTTAACCAATGAATGAATATGCCTCCTAGAATTTCTGAGAGGTCTTGTCTAGGTCTTAATTTCCCTTGATGAAGAAAGTTAGCTATTGGAGATGAGTATCCTAAATCCCTATCTTGAGTGTCACCCGTCGTACCCGGTATACTCAGTAAGAGTTCCGTTTTTTGAAAAACTGGGGTCATGGGGGAAAAAGGAGATGAAATTCCTGGGATGTGAGTAATAATGTTGTCCCAAGTAGAGAAGATGTGCTTGTATAGGGGGGGGGACTTAGTTGTTGTCGGGCGGCAGTTAGGGGGTAGCCAACAGAGGTGACCCATGGATGATGATTTGAGGATTTGTGAATCCAGTGAAATCCAAGCCTTATCTTGATGTTTCATGTGCCATTCTAGTATACGCTGTAGTATGTTCGCTTGATAGTACTGGTGTATGTGAGGTAGCCCTTGTCATATCCAAACCTCTACCTTATGACCATCTTCTAAGAATGCTAATTATATTTCTTATGTGCCTATAATCTTATATGACTTCCCCTTTAATTACCTAATCCCTCCTCCAGCATCCGCTATAAATAGCCACCTCTCACACTCAATGTTGCTTGGTATTGTCCCTGCTTCGTTAAGCACTCCTGAGCTTAATTTAGTCAGTTAGCTTATCCTAGGAACCTACGGCACAACCTGTGAGCTTATCCATCAACTTCTTGAGGTGTTCAGAGCACTTACTCATCATACTCTTTTTGTAAAAAACAAAGATGGGTCACTAAGACCGATAGTAGACTATAGACAACTTAACAAAGTAACTGTCAAGAATCGATAACCACTCCCCTTGATACCCGAACTTATTGAAAGGTTGGAAGGTGCTAGATTTTTTTACCAAACTTGACATAAGGGGAGCCTATAATCTTACTTATCATACTTACTCATCATACTCTTCTCAGACCTGACAGTCTGTTGTTCCGGAACCGTATTGCGGTGACCTCACACGCTGGCTTCTCACACGCTCCTTCCACAGCTGAGAGCTGCATCGCAATCTCCCGGCACAGACAGTATTCCAGATTGATACAACGTGTTGCAGCCACAGAAGGTAATGCTTCCTATGTATACTAAAACCGCTCCTGTTTCATTCTGTAAAGAAACTTCCACAGAACGATACAATGTTTATATTTAAGTGCACTATGTAGTTGATTACTATCAAACTCTTGCTAAACTTTATTTTGTGTATACACTGTTACTTACTGGTTATATAAGTAGATAGCTTTGCTGCATTTATTAGTGAGTTATCACAGGTGGCAGCAATAGCGTTATGTAACTTATAACAACCTGCTATAAAAACGGCTCTGTGATTACTGGGGATTTTACATTACTCCTATGAGTAGTTGATGTTTCTTCCCAGACATCTCTCTGCTACACTACTATCTTACTAGATAACCTCTCAGCAGTTGAGGTTTCTAACTAGCCGAACCTTGTATTACAGACTTGCAACTAGGCCTGACAGAATACCAAGCCAATATCAGACATGGACCCAGCTGAGATGGTCTCACACATGCAAACTTTTAGTCAAAGAGTAGATTTAGTAACAGATGGGTTAAATACACGTAAGGCAGAGTTTGATACCATAAACTTGTACATTAAAAATATTGTTGAAACTAAGTCACATACCTTTGAACCCCAGGTCAGTCCCCCTGAAAAGTTCTATGGTGCTAGGTCACAATTTAGGGACTTTAGGAATGCGTGTTTTCTCCTATTTGCCTTGAAGCCTCTCACCTACCCCACTGACAGAGCTAAAGTTTTAACAACAATCTCCTATCTTAGAGGAGAGCCCAGAACATGGGCAAATAGTTACTTTGAGACTAATGATAACATTCTTAACTCTTTGGATTCTTTCTTTACTGCCCTAGGCCAGTTATATGATAGTCCTTATAAGCAGTTAACTGCAGAGAATGCTATGAGATCCCTCAAACAAAAGAAAAGGTTAGTTGAGGATTATTTAACAGACTTAAAAAAATGGGCTAAGGACTCACAGTGGAACAACCTATCCCTAAGGAATCAGATCCGCTTAGGCCTATCAGACGCAATTAAAGATGAGCTCTCTCGTATAGATTTACCTCCCACTTTAGAGGAGCTCATCAACTTAAGTATAACAATTGACAAGCGTCTTAGAGAAAGACAGCAAGAAAAAACTTACCAAGATACCTCAGTTAAAAAATACCAACACACTAGTACATCACTCCCAACACATATGCTTACTAACGATAAGCTTACTAGTGAACCTATGCACATTGGCTTCCTAAAAGGACCACTCACTGCCCAAGAGAAACTAAGAAGACGCAATAATATTCTCTGTATGTATTGTGCATCAGAAGAACATGGAGTCAAAGAATGCCCTGTACTACAACGACAGAATAGGGGTAAGACTCAGTTGTTAAACCATTGTCATCGTGCTCATACACCTACAACAAACTATTGTAGAATTCCACTTCTTTTACAGTGGGATCTCCTTCGGGTCCACATCACCAGAATAATTGACTCAGGGACAACAGCTTGCTACATTGATGCACACTTCACTAAAATAAATAAAATTCCTCTAGTAAAAAATGGTCTCCTGTTCATTTAAGGGTCATCTCTTCCGGCCCAGTCAAATTTGAAACCATACCTCTTTTAGTTTCTACCCAGGACCATCACAGGGAATACCTGAGTTTTTATGTTATTTCTTCACCTATTTTCCCCTTAATTCCCAGATTTAATGGTCATCAATGACTCTACAATTTAACTCTGACTTTTGTACCTCAACCTGTTTCCCGACAGATATATTACAAACCTCTGAAATACCTATTGATATCTGCATCCCTCCAGAATATAAAGATTTCTCTGACGTCTTCAGTAAAAAAGAATCAGAGAATCTGCCACCCCATAGAAAATACGACTGTCCGATTTTATTGCTTCCTGGTGCAGAGATTCCCTGTGGGCATATTTTCCCCTATCAAGCCCTGATAGGGTATATTTTTTGTAAAAAACAGAGATGGGTCACTAAGACCGATAGTAGACTATAGACAACTTAACAAAGTAACTGTCAAGAATCGATACCCACTCCCCTTGATACCCAAACTTATTGAAAGGTTGGAAGGTGCTAGATTTTTTATCAAACTTGATATAAGGGGTGCCTATAATCTTATACGCATCAGATCCGGAGATGAATGGCTGACAGCGTTTCGTACCCGATAGGAGCTATACAAATACGCTGTCATGCCGTTCGGGCTCTGTAATGCCCCGTCCACCTTCCAGCACATAATCAATGATTTGTTCAGAGATATTTTGGATGTATATCTTGTAATCTACCTCAATGACATCCTCATATATTCCAAAACACTCTCTGAACATAAAACAGATGTTAGGCAAGTACTATCTAGATTAAGAAATAACTGCCTATTCGCCAAGCCAGAGAAATGTATCTTTAACTCCGAATCTATAACGTTTTTAGGGTATGAAATTTCCGCTTCTGGTATACGTATGGAAGATACAAAGATCGAGTCAATTACCAACTGGCCAACCCCTAGAAACAAAAAAGATGTGCAAAGATTCATGGGGTTTTCTAACTTCTATCGCAAGTTTATTAGAAACTTTGCCACTTACGCTAAACCACTTACTAACTTAACAAAATCTAATCTCCTATTCAGGTGGACAAATGAATCCCAGAAGGCTTTTGAATTCTTTAAGCACAAATTCACCTCTGCACCCATCCTTAAATTTCCAAACCCCAGACCTGCAATTCATTTTGGAGGTGGACGCTTCTGACTTTGCAGTTGGGCCGTACTATCCCAACGAGAGTCTCTAAAACAACCACTTCATCCAGTGGCATTTTACTCTATTGGAGATAAGGAACTACTGGCTATAAAGGTGTCCCTTGAACATTGGAGACACCTACTAGAAGGCACAAAACCCCTAGTCTTAATTTATACTGACCACAGAAACCTACAATTCCTAAAATCAACTAGGACCTTGACTGCGAGACAGGTTAGATGGAACTTATATCAACAAGTCAATGGTGAGAAACAGGGTCAAATACCTAACCAATCCTTGTAATAACCTCAATAGTCCATAAAACTGACAGGTTGCACACACCCACTTGTCCAGTATAAGTATAAGTAAATAAGGGTCCCGAGATACTGCCTAAATCACTGTGTATCTGGTTGTATTCTAACCATCACAATATGCGTGACAATATTCCCAAATGTGAATAACAAAACTTCTAGGGTTCAATTCAATTTATAGCTTCTATTCCGGTAAGCATTAGTACCCAAAGCGATGGTGTTTAGAACTGCACAGTGTGTTGTGAACATTTCATGAGTCAATCTTACCCTTCTCTTTTCCTTAACTGCAAAAAAGCCTCCCGTTCACCGGCTTCTTACCGCAGCCCACGACTGAGGCCTTCCTCCTCACTTGGTAGTGAGTAACATATCCTCGTCTAGGAGCCGGTTCGGACAGCTATTGGTCGATGCGTGGGTGTGTGTTGGGCAGCCAGCCTATCCTGAGCAATTCCATTACAGGATCCGTGCTTCACTAGATGGCCCCAACTGTGTAAATCCAGACAAACGAAGAACAAGGAGCACCGGATCTGCTTAAAAACTTGAAAATCCACTGCATACAAATGAGGAAAGATGGAACAAAGTTTCCCCTTTTTTGCTAGACTGTACAACAGCTGACGCATTTCGGCTTTACACCGTATTCTAAAAAGGGCCTAGAGTACGGCGTAAAGCCGAAATGCTTCAGCCGTCTTTCCTCATTTGTATGCAGTGGATTTTCAAGTTTTTAAACTGTTTCAGCAATAAAAGTGTTTTTAAGCAGGGGGGCGGAGCTAGCTATCAATGAAGAAAGACGTGCATGTATGGAGCTCCTGATAACAAACAGAATAAAAGGCAGTTTAGACTTTATGAAAAAATCCTTTACGCACTAAATAGATCCCTACAGCACCCAGAGTCACTGAATACCCCAGGTGATTGATCGGTAGTTTCTGGATCCTGTAATAGAAACCTAACCATGATGGAGGCCTCTGAGGATTGGGAATCAGAGATGGCACATCTCCTTGTGGCTCATTTCTCCAGCCTGGTGCTGGCATTGCGCAAGTCATATGGGGATGCAGTAGGCAATCACATCGTTTATATTCAAGGAGTTATTCAGCCTCTAGATCATGGCTATGAAATCACTGAGGTTGACACTCTTCATAGCAGATGCGTTGATGCATATGTTCCCCAGAGTGCGGGTGGCCATAATGGAGATCTACAACAAGCAGATGTCTCTGCATACTATGGCAAGGAGAAATTACGCCATGTTGCATGCATCTATATTGTTAAAGAAGATGAGCACAAGCATGTTGAGAACTCTGTAAGAACTCTATAAGAGGTGGTGGACAAGCCCATAGGATCTGTGGCTTTTATCTCTACTACTCTGGGATCGCAACGAGTGTTACCAAGTCAGCTCTCCTTATCTGTAGACTGCAGCAGCTGAATACCACAAATGATTTGCTTAGAACTGGAGTAGGCTGAACTGAATGCTGAGACATGGCAGATCACTATGTTCATACACCCACTATCAGCTCCTCTTCTATTTTAAGACGGCTTGGAATTGGGTTGACATATACTATACAGGTCTGCCCGAGAAATATGGTCACAAGAAGACTCGATATGGGTTGTTAAGATGGTTATGTGCATGTTTTTATTTTCTGCTGACTTAATTAAGATATCACATACTCTGAACAATTTATTTACTCCAAGTGACTTGTATTAAGGTTTTTGATCTTATTATTAAACATGCTCAAAGTGGGCAAGGTTTCAATATTTAAGCTGTAGTTATCTCTTAGCACTGGGAACTTTTTATGATAGCAGCAATGTTGGATGTCTTAGTTCCATACGGCTAGATTTAGAGTCCTAACGCTGATTTTGGCCGGCCGCTGGCATTTAGAGTCAGGCAGGAAAGGGTCTACCGCTCACTTCCTTTCCGCGACTCCAGGCTACCGCAGATCCCCTTACGTCAATTGCGTATCCTATCTTTTCTATGGGATTTGCCTAACGCTGGTATTTGGAGTCTTGGAACAAGTGAGCGGTAGAGCCTCTATCGACAAGACTCCAGCCGCAAAAAAAAGTCAGTAGTTAAGAGCTTTATGGGCTGACGCCAGAATATAAAGCTCCTAACTACTGTGCTATAAAGTACACTAACACCAATAAACTACCTATGTACCCCTAAACTGAGCCCCCCCCTATCGCCAACCCTCAAATAAAAATTTTTAACCCCTAATCTGCCGACCGGACACCGCCGCCACATACATTATAGCTATGAACCCCTAATCTGCTGCCCCTAACATCGCCGACACCTATATTATATTTATTACCCCCTAATCTCCCCCCCCCAACGTCGCTGCTACCTAACTACACTTATTAACCCCTAATCTGCCAACCGGACCTCGCCACCACTATAATAAATGTATTAACCCCTAAACCGCCGCACTCCTGCCTCGCAAACACTATAATAAATTTTATTAACCCCTAATCTGCCCTCCCTAACATCGCCGCCACCTACCTACAATTATTAACCCATAATCTCCCGCCCGCAACGTTGCCGCTACTATAATAAAATTATTAACCCCTAAACCTAACTCTAACCCTAACCCTAACACCCCCCTAACATAAATATAATTTAAATTAAACAAAATAATATTCCTATAATTAAATAATTTATTCCTATTTAAAACTAAATACTTACCTAGAAAATAAACCCTAATATAGCTACAATATTAATAATAATTACATTGTATCTATTTTAGGATTTATATTTATTTTACAGGCAACTTTGTATTTATTTTAACTAGGTACAATAGCTATTAAATAGTTAATAACTATTTAATAGCTACCTAGTTAAAATAAATACAAAATTACCTGTAAAATAAATCGTAACCTAAGTTACAAATACACCTAACACTACACTATCATTAAATTAATTAAATAAATAAACTACAATTATCTAATATAAAATACAATTAAATAAACTAATCTATAATACAAAAAATAACAAACACTAAATTACAAAAAATAAAAAAATATTACAAGAAGTTTAAACTAATTACACCTAATCTAAGCCCCTTAATAAAATAAAAAATCCCCCCAAAATAAAAAAATGCCCTACCATATTCTAAATTACAAAAGTAATCAGCTCTTTTACCAGCCCTTAAAAGGGCTTTTTGCGGGGCATTGCCCCAAAGTAATAAGCTCTTTTACCTGTAAAAGAAAATACAATACCCCCCAACATTACAACCCACCACCCACATACCCCTATTCTAACCCACCCAAACCCCCCTTAAAAAAACCTACCACTAACCCCCTGAAGATCATCCTACCTTAAGTCGTCTTCACTCAGCCGAGCCGAAGTGTTCATCCAATCCGGGTGATGTGGTCCTCCATCCGGGCGAAGTCTTGATCCAATCGGCAAAGAAGAGGTCCTCCATCCGGGCGATGTCTTCTTCCAAGCGGCATCTTCTATCTTCTGTCTTCCGGATCCATCTTCATCCCGCCGACGCGGAACATCCTGTTCCGATCAGCCAATAAAATGCAAACTCAATCTGATTGGCTGATTGGATCAGCCAATCGGATTGAACTTCAATCTGATTGGCTGATTGAATCAGCCAATCAGATTTTTCCTACCTTAATTCCGATTGGCTGATAGAATCGTATCAGCCAATCGGAATTCAAGGGACGCCATCTTGGATGACGTCCCTTAAAGGAACCTTCATTCGTCGTTAGTCCGTCGGGGAAGGAGGATGTTCCGCGTTGGCGGGTTGAAGATGGATCGGGAAGACAGAAGATAGAAGATGCCGCTTGGAAGAAGACATCGCCCAGATGGAGGACCTCTTCTTTGCCACTTGGATCAAGACTTCGCCCGGATGGAGGACCACATCGCCCGGATTGGATGAAGATTTCGGCTCGGCTGAGTGAAGACGACTCAAGGTAGGATGATCTTCAGGGGGTTAGTGATAGTTTTTTTTAAGGGGGTTTGGGTGGGTTAGAATAGGGGTATGTGGGTGGTGGGTTGTAATGTTGGGGGGTATTGTATTTTCTTTTACAGGTAAAAGAGCTGATTACTTTGGGGCAATGCCCCGCAAAAAGCCCTTTTAAGGGCTGGTAAAAGAGCTGATTACTTTTGTAATTTAGAATAGGGTAGGGCAATTTTTTATTTTGGGGGGATTTTTTATTTTATTAGGGGGCTTAGATTAGGTGTAATTAGTTTAAACTTCTTGTAATATTTTTTTATTTTTTGTAATTTAGTGTTTGTTATTTTTTGTATTATAGATTAGTTTATTTAATTGTATTTTATATTAGATAATTGTAGTTTATTTATTTAATTAATTTAATGATAGTATAGTGTTAGGTGTATTTGTAACTTAGGTTAGGATTTATTTTACAGGTAATTTTGTATTTATTTTAACTAGGTAGCTATTAAATAGTTAATAGTTATTAACTATTTAATAGCTATTGTACCTAGTTAAAATAAATACAAAGTTGCCTGTAAAATAAATATAAATCCTAAAATAGATACAATGTAATTATTATTAATATTGTAGCTATATTAGGGTTTATTTTCTAGGTAAGTATTTAGTTTTAAATAGGAATAAATTATTTAATTATAGGAATATTATTTTGTTTAATTTAAATTATATTTATGTTAGGGGGGTGTTAGGGTTAGAGTTAGGTTTAGGGGTTAATAATTTTATTATAGTAGCGGCAATGTTGCGGGCGGGAGATTATGGGTTAATAATTGTAGGTAGGTGGCGGCGATGTTAGGGAGGGCAGATTAGGGGTTAATAAAATTTATTATAGTGTTTGCGAGGCAGGAGTGCGGCGGTTTAGGGGTTAATACATTTATTATAGTGGTGGCGAGGTCCGGTTGGCAGATTAGGGGTTAATAAGTGTAGTTAGGTAGCAGCGACGTTGGGGGGGGAGATTAGGGGGTAATAAATATAATATAGGTGTCGGCGATGTTAGGGGCAGCAGATTAGGGGTTCATAGCTATAATGTATGTGGCGGCGGTGTCCGGTCGGCAGATTAGGGGTTAAAAAATTTTATTTGAGGGTTGGCGATAGGGGGGGGGCTCAGTTTAGGGGTACATAGGTAGTTTATTGGTGTTAGTGTACTTTATAGCACAGTAGTTAGGAGCTTTATATTCTGGCGTCAGCCCATAAAGCTCTTAACTGCTGACTTTTTTTTGCGGCTGGAGTCTTGTCGGTAGAGGCTCTACCGCTCACTTGTTCCAAGACTCCAAATACCAGCGTTAGGCAAATCCCATAGAAAAGATAGGATACGCAATTGACGTAAGGGGATCTGCGGTAGCCTGGAGTCGCGGAAAGGAAGTGAGCGGTAGACCCTTTCCTGCCTGACTAAATACCAGCGGCCGGCCAAAATCAGCGTTAGGACCCCTTAACGCTGCTTTTGACGGCTAACGCAGAACTCTAAATCTAGCCGTATGGAACTAAGACATCCAACATTGCTGCTATCATAAAAAGTTCCCAGTGCTAAGAGATAACTACAGCTTAAATATTGAAACCTTGCCCACTTTGAGCATGTTTAATAATAAGATCAAAAACCTTAATACAAGTCACTTGGAGTAAATAAATTGTTCAGAGTATGTGATATCTTAATTAAGTCAGCAGAAAATAAAATCATGCACATAACCATCTTAACAACCCATATCGAGTCTTCTTGTGACCATATTTCTCGGGCAGACCTGTATAGTATATGTCAACCCAATTCCAAGCCGTCTTAAAATAGAAGAGGAGCTGATAGTGGGTGTATGAACATAGTGATCTGCCATGTCTCAGCATTCAGTTCAGCCTACTCCAGTTCTAAGCAAATCGTTTGTGGTATTCAGCTGCTGCAGTCTACAGATAAGGAGAGCTGACTTGGTAACACTCGTTGCGATCCCAGAGTAGTAGAGATAAAAGCCACAGATCCTATGGGCTTGTCCACCACCTCTTATAGAGTTCTTACAGAGTTCTCAACATGCTTGTGCTCATCTTCTTTAACAATATAGATGCGTGCAACATGGCGTAATTTCTCCTTGCCATAGTATGCAGAGACATCTGCTTGTTGTAGATCTCCATTATGGCCACCCGCACTCTGGGGAACATATGCATCAACGCATCTGCTATGAAGAGTGTCAACCTCAGTGATTTCATAGCCATGATCTAGAGGCTGAATAACTCCTTGAATATAAACGATGTGATTGCCTACTGCATCCCCATATGACTTGCGCAATGCCAGCACCAGGCTGGAGAAATGAGCCACAAGGAGATGTGCCATCTCTGATTCCCAATCCTCAGAGGCCTTGAACTTCAATCTGATTGGCTGATTGAATCAGCCAATCAGATTTCTCCTACCTTAATTCCGATTGGCTGATAGAATCCTATCAGCCAATCGGAATTCAAGGGACGCCATCTTGGATGACGTCCCTTAAAGGAACCTTCATTCGTCGTTAGTCCGTCGGGGAAGGAGGATGTTCCGCGTTGGCGGGATGAAGATGGATCGGGAAGACAGAAGATAGAAGATGCCGCTTGGAAGAAGACATCGCCCGGATGGAGGAGCTCTTCTTTGCCACTTGGATCAAGACTTCGCCCGGATGGAGGACCACATCACCCGGATTGGATGAAGATTTCGGCTCGGCTGAGTGAAGACGACTCAAGGTAGGATGATCTTCAGGGGGTTAGTGATAGTTTTTTTTAAGGGGGTTTGGGTGGGTTAGAATAGGGGTATGTGGGTGGTGGGTTGTAATGTTGGGGAAGTATTGTATTTTCTTTTACAGGTAAAAGAGCTGATTACTTTGGGGCAATGCCCCGCAAAAAGCCCTTTTAAGGGCTGGTAAAAGAGCTGATTACTTTTGTAATTTAGAATAGGGTAGGGCATTTTTTTATTTGGGGGGGATTTTTTATTTTATTAGGGGGCTTAGATTAGGTGTAATTAGTTTAAACTTCTTGTAATATTTTTTTATTTTTTGTAATTTAGTGTTTGTTATTTTTTGTATTATAGATTAGTTTATTTAATTGTATTTTATATTAGATAATTGTAGTTTATTTATTTAATTAATTTAATGATAGTATAGTGTTAGGTGTATTTGTAACTTAGGTTAGGATTTATTTTACAGGTAATTTTTTATTTATTTTAACTAGGTAGCTATTAAATAGTTAATAGTTATTAACTATTTAATAGCTATTGTACCTAGTTAAAATAAATACAAAGTTGCCTGTAAAATAAATATAAATCCTAAAATAGCTACAATGTTTATTTGATAGGTAAGTATTTAGTTTTAAATAGGAATCATTTATTTAATTATAGGAATATTATATTGTTTAATTAAAATTATATTTAACTTAGGGGGGGTGTTAGGGATAGAGTTAGGTATAGGGGTTAATAATTTTATTATAGTAGCGGAGACGTTGCGGGCAGGAGATTAGGGGTTAATAATTGTAGGTAGGTGGTGGCTATGTTAGGGAGGGCAGATTAGGGGTTAATAAAATTTATTATAGTGTTTGCGAGGCGGGAGTGCAGCGGTTTAGGGGTTAATACATTTATTATAGTGGCGGCGAGGTCCGGTCGCAGATTAGGGGTTAATAAGTGTAGGAAAGGTAGTGGCGACATTGGGGGGGGGCAGATTAGGGGGTAATAAATGTAATATAGGTGTCGGCGATGTTAGGGGCAGCAGATTAGGGGTTCATAGGGATAATGTAGGTTGCGGCGGTGTCTGGAGCGGCAGATTAGGGGTTAATAATATAATGCAGGTGTCAGCGATAGCGGGGGTGGCAGATTAGGGGTTAATAAGTGTAAGGTTAGGGGTGTTTAGACTCAGGGTTCATGTTAGGGTGTTAGGTGCAGACTTAGAGAGTGTTTCCCCATAGGAAACAATGGGGCTGCGCTAGGAGCTGAACGCTGCTTTTTTGCAGGTGTTAGGTTTTTTTCCAGCCAGCTCATGGGGATATCGTGCACGAGCACGTTTTTTCAGCTCACCGCTACCGTAAGCAACGCTGGTATTGAGGGTTGAAGTGGAGCTAAATTTGGCTCAGCGCTCCCTTTTCTGAGCCTAACGCAGCCACTCACACAACTCTAAATACCAGCGTTGTCTTAAGGGTGTGCTGGGGAAAAAAGCAGGGTTAGCTACGCGGGTCTTTACCGACAAAACTCTAAAGCTAGCCGATAGTCAGTACGGGACATTTACTTTGATCTGTTTGTTTCTTTACAAATATGGATATGTGTTATATGTTGTGCCTAAATATATCAAAATGTTTGACTTCAAGTTATACACTCCACAAATGAATATTACACTGTTTAATTGGTTTATAGGTATATTATCTCTAAATGCTTTGTGCGTTAGATTCACAATACAATAGCCTGATAGAAGATGTAATGGCCATTCATAACCACTAGAGGGGAGTCAAAGTTCAGTTATAACTTGAACTACACAGCAAACTTGTGTGATTTTGCAGCCTAAGTGACTTATTCTTATCTTCCTCGAGACTCCCTGGGCGCGATCCGATATATGGCGTAGTTTTCGGCGCAAGCATGGGTACCCGTGCCGCCTGTAATTTCACCTTGCACATCGTGGTATTACATATACTGCGCTGTCAGATGCTAAACTGGCGTAAGTAGGACAAACTGGCGATCTTCTGAAATGTGCGCAAATACACATTTTAGTCGTTGCAAGTAACTTACGCCAGTATTTTGTCCACGGAAAGTGTCAATATAGAGTAGTTTTATGCAAATTACGCTAACACTCGTAAAAATGATCCACGATTTCAAATAAATGCGACACGCAATTCTGCTATTCAAAATTCATATATAAACCCACATATAAAGAGATGAAGGTAATACAATTATGATTTCCCATTGTTTTCTCCTCCAAGTATTGTTGATTGTTTTGAGAAGAAATTTAAAGTAAATAAGCAAGTATATGTCCACAATGTGATAAAGTACCTACAAGCTCAATCCATTTGATTATGTTGTAGCTTCAAACTATTTCAAATACACAAATAAACCTTAAAAAAGCAATTTCATAGTATACTGTCCCTTTAACCTTGAGATGCTGCAATGTATGTGTTTGTTAAGGCTTTCAGGGAGTTACGTTGTTTTTTTAGTCAGTGCAAGGGTTGCTGCGCCTGCAATTTGTGGCGTGATGAGAATGGAGTAGATTTTCAGAATTCTGTGCGCGTAAGTCCTTACGCTGTATATTGGATACCAAATTGCGCGTCTGTTCTATGTTAGTCTATGGCTAAAAACAATACGGCCAAAGGGTGAAATATACACGCGTAACTTGTATGCTACGCTGTATATGTAATACCAAAATCGCGCAAAATCTGGCATCGCCAGATTTTTTTCCCATAAATATATTTAATGAGCACAGATTCTGGGCATCGTTGGGAACCTCAGAAATATTCCTCAGACATCTGGAATCGGTATCTGGTATTTATTTTTGATAGCTTCTCTCTTTTCTGATATTTACACTTTATATGGAAACTGTCCATTCCCCTACCTATAATGCCTTAGTTATAGAGATATACAGGAGTTTAAAATAAGGCTTGCTACCTTGGTCTTTTTGTCCTCATTATGCCACTGGAGTAATTATATTTTCCTATTTGTACTCCCTAAATAGCTTGGTTTTATTTGTGATATATTAACCTGTTTGTTTAATATGGTTTAAAACCTATAGAATTTACTGTATTTTTTCTCCTTTTACCATAGATTTCTGCTAGCGGATTAGAATCACCATTGTAGGGTATAGGGCCCATACCCAGTAGGTGGGATATAAATATGAGAAATGAATAAATATAATTTTCTTTCTTTTTAATATAGTTTAGCTATATCCATATTTCCCCCAGTGCTTACAAATGTCATATTAAACTTATCAGTATAGAAACAGGTATAGTATCACAATACATCTTCAAGTTGTCCTTATTTGCTTTCCCTACTTGTCAGTGTTACACTCAACATGCATTCAGATATACACATTAATAACTCTAAACATTCTCTACTTGATGGCACTTATATATATAAATGTATATATACATTCATACCTGCTATAATAAACCATACAATGACCCTGTATTTTTTAGAAACCACTCTAATTCCTTTGCTCAGCTACTAAATTTACGCGGATCCAGGACTGGTAATTAACAAAAAGACCCTTAATAGAGGCACCAAGGGTACTGAGTTCAGTGGTTGTCTATTCGCATAATCGAATTAACTGGTTTAGTACACTAACAAGTACTCATTTAAACCAGTCATCAGGAACTTAACTCAAAAGCAATATTTGCAGCGTAGTAGATCCCTAAAATGTATACTATATGAGCAACTCTCTCTCCTACTCTTGTGATATATAAATGGTCTCCCAAATATAGTCTCAGACAACATTTCCAAAACAGTTGTAGAGCTTCATATAAGCCAACACAACATTATAATATGTAGTATGAAAAAAACGCTGTAGTGAGTACATAGGGCCAGAATCATACCACTCACTGCACTAAGGTGAAATCTTTATCCTGGAGTAGGCTCACATTTTTACATTACCTTAGTGTAAGAGCTGCTCCTAAAGAGCACAATCAGTGAGTAACCCCTTGAGAGCCATAAGGTTCCTAACTCAGTATATTGTGACACTCTAAGGGATCTACATATATATACATACAAACTCAGCCTTCTAGAGGATCACATACATGGTTGAAATGAATATTCAAAGTTTCTCAGTACAAAAATAGCAGTGTATTAGCTTAAGCACAAACTGTAAGTACACATATCAGACTTTTTCAAGCCTTCATAACGTATCATCATGCTTATTGTGAAGAATGATACTAGAGCACTGACAGGCAAGTCCGTTCAAGAGATGCTGGATACAGCACGGTAATACAGTCCCAGACCCAAGGCTCAACCAATTCCCTGTTTAAGTCTCATATGCGGAGGAGAATAATAGTATTTCGGATCATGTCTCTGGGGTTGAAGTACACCGCAGGGAGATAGCCGCTCATATTCCTCAGGTAGTAAGTCTAATGTAGGCAACGGACTCAAGGGGACAGCTGCATCATCCAAATAGTCGGCACTAACAAGCGCAGCCGCCCTAGCATTGCACCACTGTTTCACATACCATAGAGTCGCAGTCTCACCGTTTTCATCAAGTAGACCCGACCTCCCTTGCTGCCCGGTTACGGTAAGGGTATTAGATGGGGTCCTCTGTGGCACTCGCCTTGTGTTAATTTCCTCCCTTGTCTCAGGTACACATGAAGACTGCAGAGACGTCAAAGCAGGGAGCAGCAGATTGCGCTGATGTATGGCCTCTGCCATTTCTTCTTCCGTGTCTGACTCCCTCGTGGCAGGCAATGCGTCACATGGTGGAGTAGCACTCTGTTGCGATGCAGCTAAGATTCTATCAATCCTGTTTAGGAAGTGCCTTTCAAAGTGAGCCGCTAGCTCTCGAATAATAGTATTCGGATTCTCCATGACTAGGATAGGTTCAACAGGCTCAGTGCAGCTTAGAACTTGAGATTTAAGGTAGATATGTGCCTCAAGGCCCCCCAAAAAAGATGGCCACTGTGCAAAGGATTTAATGTAGGCTATCTCACTTGCGATGAAGTAGGATCAGCTATGTCAATACTCCACAAACTCACTCCGACCAGGAATGGTCTCCTTGAGTACAACTTTTCCCTAATAAAAGATTATTTTAAATGCACATAAACATTCTTTATGTCATGTTAGATCCAGGAGCTTCTCACACACACGTCCGGTTCCTTCAAAAGCTGGCCCCGCCCCCCATTCTCCTGTTTTTAATTGATAGTTCCACTTATCTTAAGCTAGACCAAGAAAAAGATCAAACTAAAACGCTATCTAAGCTACATCAAAAAACAAATGGGTTATATTATCATGACGATAAAATGTATATACCTCCTTCAGTCAGAGATGTATTATTACAATTTGTTCATGAATCACCACTTGCAGGTCATTCAGGCATAAATAAGACTCAAGCTTTGATTAAAAGATCATATTGGTGGCCAAAAATGACCACTGACATATCAGAGCATATCCTCACTTGTAGGGTTTGTACCATATCAAAGAGGAGTAAACAACCTCCATATGGGTTGTTATTACCTTTAGCCACTCCAATCAGGCCTTGGCAAGAGATCGCTCTTAATTTCATAGTCGACCTACCTAAATGATCTAACAACACCACTATCTTAGTCATTGTAGACCTGTTCAGCAAAATGGTTAATTTCTTTCATGTAATTAGCAAGAGTCCATGAGCTAGTGACGTATGGGATATACATTCCTACCAGGAGGGGCAAAGTTTCCCAAACTTCAAAATGCCTATAAATACACCCCTCACCACACCCACAATTCAGTTTTACAAACTTTGCCTCCGATGGAGGTGGTGAAGTAAGTTTGTGCTAGATTCTACGTTGATATACGCTCCGCAGCAAGTTGGAGCCCGGTTTTCCTCTCAGCGTGCAGTGAATGTCAGAGGGATGTGAGGAGAGTATTGCCTATTTGAATGCAGTGATCTCCTTCTACGGGGTCTATTTCATAGGTTCTCTGTTATCGGTCGTAGAGATTCATCTCTTACCTCCCTTTTCAGATCGACGATATACTCTTATATATACCATTACCTCTGCTGATTCTCGTTTCAGTACTGGTTTGGCTATCTGCTATATGTAGATGAGTGTCCTGGGGTAAGTAAGTCTTATTTTCTGTGACACTCCTAGCTATGGTTGGGCACTTTGTTTATAAAGTTCTAAATATATGTATTCAAACATTTATTTGCCTTGACTCAGAATGTTCAACTTTCCTTATTTTCAGACAGTCAGTTTCATATTTGGGATAATGCATTTTAATTTAACATTTTTCTTACCTTAAAATTTGACTTTTTCCCTGTGGGCTGTTAGGCTCGCGGGGGCTGAAAATGCTTCATTTTATTGCGTCATTCTTGGCGCTGATTTTTTTGGCGCAAAAATTCTATTTCCGTTTCCGGCGTCATACATGTCGCCGGAAGTTGCGTCATTTTTTGACGTTATTTTGCGCCAAAAATGTCGGCGTTCCGGACGTGGCGTCATTTTTGGCGCCAGAAAGCATTTAGGCGCCAAATAATGTGGGCGTCTTATTTGGCGCGAAAAAATATGGGCGTCATTTTTGTCTCCACATTATTTAAGTCTCATTTTTTATTGCTTCTGGTTGCTAGAAGCTTGTTCTTTGGCATTTTTTCCCATTCCTGAAACTGTCATTTAAGGAATTTGATCAATTTTGCTTTATATATATGTTGTTTTTTCTCTTACATATTGCAAGATGTCTCACGTTGCATCTGAGTCAGAAGATACTACAGGAAAATCGCTGTCAAGTGCTGAATCTACCAAAGCTAAGTGTATCTGCTGTAAACTTTTGGTAGCTATTCCTCCAGCTGTTGTTTGTATTGATTGTCATGACAAACTTGTTAAAGCAGATAATATTTCCTTTAGTAAAGTACCATTGCCTGTTACAGTTCCTTCAACATCTAAGGTGCAGAATGTTCCTGATAATATAAGAGATTTTGTTTCTGAATCCATAAAGAAGGCTATGTCTGTTATTTCTCCTTCTAGTAAACGTAAAAAATCTTTTAAAACTTCTCTCCCTACAGATGAATTTTTAAATGAACATCATCATTCTGATTCTGATGATTCCTCTGGTTCAGAGGATTCTGTCTCAGAGGTTGATGCTGATAAATCTTCATATTTATTTAAAATGGAATTTATTCGTTCTTTACTTAAAGAAGTACTAATTGCTTTAGAAATAGAGGATTCTGGTCCTCTTGATACTAATTCTAAACGTTTAGATAAGGTATTTAAAGCTCCTGTGGTTATTCCAGAAGTTTTTCCTGTTCCTAATGCTATTTCTGCAGTAATTTCCAAAGAATGGGATAATTTGGGTAATTCATTTACTCCTTCTAAACGTTTTAAGCAATTATATCCTATGCCGTCTGACAGATTAGAATTTTGGGACAAGATCCCTAAAGTTGATGGGGCTATTTCTACCCTTGCTAAACGTACTACTATTCCTACGTCAGATGGTACTTCGTTTAAGGATCCTCTAGATAGGAAAATTGAATCCTTTCTAAGAAAAGCTTATCTGTGTTCAGGTAATCTTCTTAGACCTGCTATATCTTTGGCTGATGTTGCTGCAGCTTCAACTTTTTGGTTGGAAACTTTAGCGCAACAAGTAACACATTGTGATTCTCATGATATTATTATTCTTCTTCAGCATGCTAATAATTTTATCTGTGATGCCATTTTTGATATTATCAGAGTTGATGTCAGGTTTATGTCTCTAGCTATTTTAGCTAGAAGAGCTTTATGGCTTAAAACTTGGAATGCTGATATGGCTTCTAAATCAACTTTACTTTCCATTTCTTTCCAGGGTAACAAATTATTTGGTTCTCAGTTGGATTCCATTATTTCAACTGTTACTGGTGGGAAAGGAACTTTTTTACCACAGGATAAAAAATCTAAAGGTAAAAACAGGGCTAATAATCGTTTTCGTTCCTTTCGTTTCAACAAAGAACAAAAGCCTGATCCTTCATCCTCAGGAGCAGTTTCAGTTTGGAGACCGTCTCCAGTCTGGAATAAATCCAAGCCAGCTAGAAAGGCAAAGCCTGCTTCTAAGTCCACATGAAGGTGCGGCCCTCATTCCAGCTCAGCTGGTAGGGGGCAGGTTACGTTTTTTCAAGGAAATTTGGATCAATTCTGTTCACAATCTTTGGATTCAGAGCATTGTTTCAGAAGGGTACAGAATTGGTTTCAAGTTGAGACCTCCTGCAAAGAGATTTTTTCTTTCCCGTGTCCCAGTAAATCCAGTAAAAGCTCAAGCATTTCTGAAATGTGTTTCAGATCTAGAGTTGACTGGAGTAATTATGCCAGTTCCAGTTCCGGAACAGGGGATGGGGTTTTATTCAAATCTCTTCATTGTACCAAAGAAGGAGAATTCTTTCAGACCAGTTCTGGATCTAAAAATATTGAATCGTTATGTAAGGATACCAACGTTCAAGATGGTAACTGTAAGGACTATCTTACCTTTTGTT
Organism: Bombina bombina; assembly: GCF_027579735.1. Lineage (NCBI taxonomy): Eukaryota > Metazoa > Chordata > Amphibia > Anura > Bombinatoridae > Bombina > Bombina bombina. Next base: position 471,526,000 of record NC_069504.1, on the reverse strand, counting down.
CAGCAAGGGAATTATATGTCCACCATAGATTTACAGGATGCATATCTGCATATTCCGATTCATCCAGATCATTATCAGTTCCTGAGATTCTCGTTTCTGGACAAGCATTACCAATTTGTGGCTCTGCCGTTTGGCCTAGCTACAGCTCCAAGAATTTTTACAAAGGTTCTCGGTGCCCTGCTGTCTGTAATCAGAGAACAGGGTATTGTGGTATTTCCTTATTTGGACGATATCTTGGTACTTGTTCAGTCTTTACATTTAGCAGAATCTCATACGAATCGACTTGTGTTGTTTCTTCAAGATCATGGTTGGAGGATCAATTTACCAAAAAGTTCTTTGATTCCTCAGACAAGGGTAACCTTTCTGGGTTTCCAGATGGATTCAGTGTCCATGACTCTGTCTTTAACAGACAAGAGACGTCTAAAGTTGATTGCAGCTTGTCGAAACCTTCAGTCACAATCATTCCCTTCGGTAGCCTTATGCATGGAAATTCTAGGTCTTATGACTGCTGCATCGGACGCGATCCCCTTTGCTCGTTTTCACATGCGACCTCTTCAGCTCTGTATGCTGAAGCAATGGTGCAAGGATTACACGAAGATATCTCAATTAATATCTTTAAAACCGATTGTTCGACACTCTCTAACATGGTGGACAGATCACCATCGTTTAATTCAGGGGGCTTCTTTTGTGCTTCCGACCTGGACTGTAATTTCAACAGATGCAAGTCTCACAGGTTGGGGAGCTGTGTGGGGATCTCTGACGGCACAAGGAGTTTGGGAATCTCAGGAGGTGAGATTACCGATCAATATTTTGGAACTCCGTGCAATTTTCAGAGCTCTTCAGTTTTGGCCTCTTCTGAAGAGAGAATCGTTCATTTGTTTTCAGACAAACAATGTCACAACTGTGGCATACATCAATCATCAAGGAGGGACTCACAGTCCTCTGGCTATGAAAGAAGTATCTCGAATTTTGGTTTGGGCGGAATCCAGCTCCTGTCTAATCTCTGCGGTTCATATCCCAGGTGTAGACAATTGGGAAGCGGATTATCTCAGTCGCCAAACGTTGCATCCGGGCGAATGGTCTCTTCACCCAGAGGTATTTCTTCAGATTGTTCAAATGTGGGAATTTCCAGAAATAGATCTGATGGCGTCCCATCTAAACAAGAAACTTCCCAGGTATCTGTCCAGATCCCGGGATCCTCAGGCGGAGGCAGTGGATGCGTTATCACTTCCTTGGAAGTATCATCCTGCCTATATCTTTCCGCCTCTAGTTCTTCTTCCAAGAGTAATCTCCAAGATTCTGAAGGAATGCTCGTTTGTTCTGCTGGTAGCTCCGGCATGGCCTCACAGGTTTTTGTATGCGGATCTTGTCCGGATGGCCTCTTGCCAACCGTGGACTCTTCCGTTAAGACCAGACCTTCTGCCACAAGGTCCTTTTTTCCATCAGGATCTGAAATCCTTAAATTTAAAGGTATGGAGATTGAACGCTTGATTCTTGGTCAAAGAGGTTTCTCTGACTCTGTGATTAATACTATGTTACAGGCTCGTAAATCTGTATCTCGAGAGATATATTATAGAGTCTGGAAGACTTATATTTCTTGGTGTCTTTCTAATCATTTTTCCTGGCATTCTTTTAGAATACCGAGAATTTTACAGTTTCTTCAGGATGGTTTAGATAAGGGTTTGTCCGCAAGTTCTTTGAAAGGACAAATCTCTGCTCTTTCTGTTCTTTTTCACAGAAAGATTGCTATTCTTCCTGATATTCATTGTTTTGTACAAGCTTTGGTTCGTATAAAACCTGTCATTAAGTCAATTTCTCCTCCTTGGAGTTTGAATTTGGTTCTGGGAGCTCTTCAAGCTCCTCCGTTTGAACCTATGCATTCATTGGACATTAAATTACTTTCTTGGAAAGTTTTGTTCCTTTTGGCCATCTCTTCTGCCAGAAGAGTTTCTGAATTATCTGCTCTTTCTTGTGAGTCTCCTTTTCTGATTTTTCATCAGGATAAGGCGGTGTTGCGAACTTCTTTTGAATTTTTACCTAAAGTTGTGAATTCCAACAACATTAGTAGAGAAATTGTGGTTCCTTCATTATGTCCTAATCCTAAGAATTCTAAGGAGAAATCGTTGCATTCTTTGGATGTTGTTAGAGCTTTGAAATATTATGTTGAAGCTACGAAATCTTTTCGTAAGACTTCTAGTCTATTTGTTATCTTTTCCGGTTCTAGAAAAGGCCAGAAAGCTTCTGCCATTTCTTTGGCATCTTGGTTGAAATCTTTAATTCATCTTGCCTATGTTGAGTCGGGTAAAACTCCGCCTCAGAGAATTACAGCTCATTCTACTAGGTCAGTTTCTACTTCCTGGGCGTTTAGGAATGAAGCTTCGGTTGACCAGATCTGCAAAGCAGCAACTTGGTCCTCTTTGCATACTTTTACTAAATTCTACTATTTTGATGTATTTTCTTCGTCTGAAGCAGTTTTTGGTAGAAAAGTACTTCAGGCAGCGGTTTCAGTTTGAATCTTCTGCTTATGTTTTTCGTTAAACTTTATTTTGGGTGTGGATTATTTTCAGCAGGAATTGGCTGTCTTTATTTTATCCCTCCCTCTCTAGTGACTCTTGTGTGGAAAGATCCACATCTTGGGTAGTCATTATCCCATACGTCACTAGCTCATGGACTCTTGCTAATTACATGAAAGAAAACATAATTTATGTAAGAACTTACCTGATAAATTCATTTCTTTCATATTAGCAAGAGTCCATGAGGCCCGCCCTTTTTTTGTGGTGGTTATGATTTTGTATAAAGCACAATTATTCCAATTCCTTATTTTATATGCTTTCGCACTTTTTTATCACCCCACTTCTTGGCTATTCGTTAAACTGAATTGTGGGTGTGGTGAGGGGTGTATTTATAGGCATTTTGAGGTTTGGGAAACTTTGCCCCTCCTGGTAGGAATGTATATCCCATACGTCACTAGCTCAAGGACTCTTGCTAATATGAAAGAAATGAATTTATCAGGTAAGTTCTTACATAAATTATGTTTTTATACCTTTCCACAAAATGCCCAGCGCATCTGATACGGTTCAACTCTTACTCACACATGTGTTCAAACATCATGAGTTATCTAAAACCATTTTATCTGATCGAGGATCTCAGTTCACTAGTAAACTATGGACGGAATTTTGTAAGGCATTTGCTATTGATTAAAGACTTTCTTCAGCTTATCACCCACAATCTAATGGGCAGACTGAGAGGTGTAATCAGTGGTTGGAGCAGTTCCTCCGAAGTTTCTGCTCAACCCAACAACATCTTTTGCTGGAACATCTTCCATATGCAGAATTCTGTTATAACAATACAATACATTCCACCACCAAGCAAACTCCATTTTTCATCAATTATGGATATCACCCCACCTTCCACATGCTACGAAGCAATGAAGTTTTTTCTCCTACTATCACAGACTTAACTAACAGTATTTCTTCCAATTTCTTATCAATACGTACTGCTATCGATCAATCAAAAAGGATCCAAAAGTATTACTATGACAAGAGAAGAATACCACCGCCACGATATACTGTGGGAGACCTAGTCTGGCTTTCAACAAAGAACTTACGTTTATCAATTCCATCTAGGAAACTCTCCTCCCTCTACATTGGACCTTATCCTATCAACCAAATCATCAATGCCAATGCAGTCCGACTACGACTTCCTGATAACTTAAAAAATCATCCTACTTTCCATGTCTCCCTCCTGAAACCCTACCGTGCAGTTGGGGACTCCTATTCTAAAGATGCTACTCTTCAGGTTTCCATAGATCCCGACACTGAATATGAGGTTCACTTCATATTAGATTCTAGACGTTGTTGTGGTACCCTACAGTATCTCATACGTTGGAAGGGATACAGTCAGGAATATAACTCTTGGGAGCCAGCAGCCAATATTTCTGCACCGAGATTAGTTTCCCAATTCCACCAAAGGAACCCTGATCATCCCCATCCCTGAGCTGCGGAGCTGCTCCTTGAAGGGGGTGTCCTGTCATATCCAAACCTCTACCTTATGACCATCTTCTAAGAATTCTTATGTGTCTATAATCTTATATGACTTGCCCTTTAATTACCTAATCCCTCTTCCAGCATCCGCTATAAATAGCAACCTCTCACACTCAATGTTGCTTGGTATAGTCCCTGCTTCGTTAAGCTGTCACTCCTGAGCTAAATTTCATCCTTATCCTAGGAACCTACGGCACAACCTGTGAGCGTATCCATCAACTTCTCGAGGTGTTCAGAGCACTTACTCATCATACTCTTCTCAGACCTGACAGGAACCGTATTGCGGTGACGTCACACGCCGGCTTCTCACACGCTCCTTCCACAGCTGAGAGCTGCATCGTAATCTCCCGGCACAGACTGCATTCCAGATTGATACAACGTGTTGCAGCCACAGAAGGTAACGCTTCCTATGTATACTAAAAGCGCTCCTGTTTCATTCTATAAAGAAACTTACAATGTTTATATTTAAGTGCACTATGTAGTTGATTACTATCAAACTCTTGCTAAACTTTATTTTGTGTATACACTGTTACTTACTGGTTATATAAGTAGATAGCTCTGCTGCATTTATTAGTGAGTTATCACAGGTGGCAGCAACAGCGTTATGTAACTTATAACAACCTACTATAAAAACAGCTCTGTGATTACTGGGGATTTTACATTACTCCTATGAGTAGTTGATGTATCTTCCCAGACATCTCTCCGCTACACTACTCCCTTATTAGATTACCTCTCAGCAGTTGAGGTTTATAACTAGCCGAACCTTGTTTTACAGACTTGCAACTAGGCCTGACAGCCCTATACCTCCCATTCTTTTAGATCTAAACAGTGTATTTCTAGCTACCCTAAGTTTGTTATTGCCCCAATGTATTTGCCAATAATACCTTGTAGTTGGTCATTAAGATATGATTCACTGGAGATTTCCGGGGCGGAGTTAGCAGAGATGCTGCTGCATGCACGCTACCTGAATATCGGAGCATGCTACATCGAACACTGTGCCTAGGCTCTTGTCTGGAGTTGTGTATCCCAGGCCGGACACGCGAACCGGGAAAGCACGGTGCTCGCTGGCACAGGAAGTCCATACTACAGGCAAAGGGCCAGTTTGCCACGGCCACGGTTTGGATCATTGGATCATCAGAGAGACCAAACAGTGTCGGACCCAGAATTACCTGCCAGAGAGTAGCCACTGAAGCCACGGAGACGTGCGGCCCAGGCACCTTTAAAGCCAAACAGGGTCGAATTTGCATACTGCCAATGGGAAGACTAATCTCGAGGTAGATAAGAACGGCATAATGGGATCTTGCCACTTACGTATTGGAACAGAAGCTGGAAGTACTACAAATGGCATTCTGCTATGTTGCAGTGGTGGGAACTTTCCAATAACCCAGCAGACAGGAGAAGGCGACCATAAGCCGAACGCAAGTACTTAGTACCACTCGTACTTTTTTGATAACGCTGAGTTACCCTATATATGTTTTACCCAGCTTTTGGGCCTGAGTGTGTGGGCCCACAAAATTCTAACAAGTAAGGCTTGGGGTACGAGAACTCGGCAGTTGGGTGACAGTTAAAAGCAACTGTGTGCACCAGATATTTGGGAACGTGGTGTGGAGTAAGTGGTACTTTTAAATAAGCTTAATATACCCATTCCAGGCAAAAAAGCAACACAAATTTGGTTGTTGTTTAAACAGCCTTGTGGATCTTCAGAGTTGACTTTTCTACCATTTTTATTGTATCCCTCCTAACACTGGAAGTTTGGATCAGGAGCAAAGTTCTATTAAGCCAGGCTTGCCGACTACAATGATGTTGGTAAAACCTAAGAAGGGAACCATAAAGGCATAATCCACGTTGGCTATAGATACTTTATAAGGAAACTGGGGCTTAGTACACAAAGGCCCCACGCTTGAACGGTAATACTCTTCATTGCCCCTGGAGGCATATGTATGACACTAAGCCTAACACTCGGCTAGATTACGAGTTTTGCGGTATGAGTGAAAAAGCAGCGTTAAGGCTCTTTTTCCCTAACGCTGGTATTACGAGTCTTGCAGATTTAGCTGCAGTGCACACTTTTTTGGCCATAACGCAATGTAACTACCGCAGTTTCCAAAGGGACTTCCTTTGTGCCGGTATTACGAGTTTGCCTGGGAGGCCAAAAAATGAGCGGTACACCCTATACCATCAAGATCCATACCGTAAACTGAAAGTCAGTAGTTATGGCTTTTATGTTACAACGCCGTAACATAAAACTCAAAACTAAAGTGCTAAAAAGTACACTAACACCCATAAACTACCTATTAACCTCTAAACTGAGGCCCCCCCGCATCCCAAACACTAAAATAAAATTATTAACCCCTAATCTGCCGATCCGGACATCGCCGCCACTATAATGAACATATTAACCCCTAAACCGCCGCACTCCAGCATCGTAAACACTAGTTAAATATTATTAACCCCTAATCTGCTGTCCCTAACATCGCTGCAACCTACATTACTGTTATTAACCCCTAATCTGCTGTCCATAACATCGGCGCCACTATACTAAAGCTATTAACCCCTAAACCTAACCCTAAGTCTAACCCTAACACCCCTCACTTTAATATAATTAAAATAAATCTAAATAAATATTACAATTAATACCTAAATAATTCCTATTTAAAACTAAATACTTACCTATAAAATAAACCCTAAGCTAGCTACAATATAACTAATAGTTATATTGTAGCTAGCTTAGGTTTTATTTTTATTTCACAGGTTAGTTTGTATTTATTTTAACAAGGTAGACTAGTTAGTAAATAGTTCTTAACTATTTACTAACTACCTAGTTAAAATAAATACAAATTTACCTGTAAAATAAAACCTAACCTGAGTTACAATAACACCTAACCTTACACTGCAATTAAATAAATTACATTAATTAAATACAATTAACTAAATTACAAAAAAACACTAAATTACACAAAATAAAAAAGAAATTATCAAACATTTAAACTAATTACACCTAATCTAATAGCCCTATCAAAATAAAAAAAGCCCCCAAAATAAAAAACCATAGCCTACAATAAACTACCAATAGCCCTTAAAATGGCCTTTTGCGGGGCATTGCCCCAAAGAAATCAGCTCTTTTACCCGTAAAAAAAAATAATAGAAACAACCCCCAACAGTAAAACCCACTACCCACACAACCAACCCCCAAAATAAAATCCTATCTAAATAAACCTAAGCTCCCCATTGCCCTGAAAAGGGCATTTGGATGGGTATTGCCCTTAAAAGGGCATTTAGTTCTTTTTCCGCCCAAACCCTAAGCTAAAAATAAAACCCACCCAATAAACCCTTAAAAAAACCTAACACTAACCCCCAAGATCCACTTAAAGTTTTTGAAGACCGACATCCATCCTCAACGAAGCGGCAGAAGTCCTCATCGAAGGTGGCAGAAGTCTTCATCCAAGCGGGCTGAAGTCTTCATCCAACTGGGCAGAAGTCTTCATCCAGACGGCATCTTCTATCTTCATCCATCCGGCGCGTAGCTGCTCCATCTTCAAGACACCCGGCGCGGAGCATCCTCTTCAATCAATGGCTCTTCCAGAATGAAGGTTCCTTTAAGGGATGTCTTCCAAGATGGCGTCCCTTGAATTCCGATTGGCTGATAGAAATCAGCCAATCGAAATTAAAGGGTAAAAAATCCTATTGGCTGATGCAATCAGCCAATAGGATTGCGCTTCAATCCTATTGGCTGATCAAATCGTTCTTTCCCTGGTTTCCAGGAATTCAAGGGACGCCATCTTGGATGACGTCTCTGAAAGGAACCTTCATTCTGGAAGAGCCGTCGATTGAAGAGGATGCTTCGCGCCGGATGTCTTGAAGATGGAGCCGCTCCACGCTGGATAGATAAAGATAGAAGATGCAGTCTGGATGAAGACTTCTGCTGGCTTCGATGAGGATTCTGCCACTTTGTTGAGGGTGGATGTCGGGTCTTCAAAAACTGTAAGTGGATCTTCGGGGGTTAGTGTTAGGTTATTTTAAGGGTTTATTGGGTGGGTTTTATTTTTAGCATAGGGGTTGGACAGAAAAAGAGCTAAATACCCTTTTAAGGGCAATGCCCATCCAAATGCCCTTTTCAGGGCAATGGGGAGCTAAGGTTTTTTAGATAGGATTTTATTTGGGGGGTTTGGTTGGGTGGGTGGTGGGTTTTACTGTTGGGGGTTGTTTGTATTTTTTTTTACAGGTAAAAGAGCTGATTTCTTTGGGGCAATGCCCCGCAAAAGGTCCTTTTAAGGGCTATTGGCAGTTTAGGCTAGGGTTTTTTTTATTTGGGGGGGCTTTTTTATTTTGATAGGGCTAGATTAGGAGTAATTAGTTTAAATATTTGATCATTTATTTTTTATTTTGTGTAATTTAGTGTTTGTTTTTGTAATTTAGTTAATTGTATTTAATTAATGTAATTTATTTAATGGTAGTGTAAGGTTAGGTGTTATTGTAACTCAGGTTAGGTTTTATTTTACAGGTAACTTTGTATTTATTTTAACTAGGTAGTTAGTAAATAGTTAATAACTATTTAGTAACTATTCTACCTAGTTAAAATAAATACAAACTTACCTGTAAAATAAAAATAAAACCTAAGCTAGCTACAATGTAACTATTAGTTATATTGTAGCTAGCTTAGGATTTATTTTATAGGTAAGTATTTAGTTTTAAATAGGAATTATTTAGTTAATGATATTAAATTTTATTTAGATTTATTTTAATTATATTAAAGTTAGTGGGTGTTAGGGTTAGGGTTAGACTTAGGGTTAGGTTTAGGGGTTTAAAACTTTAGTATAGTGGCGGCGACGTTGGGGGTGGCAGATTAGGGGTTAATAAGTATAATGTAGGTGGCGGTGGTGTCGGGGGCGGCAGATTAGGGGTTAATAAGTATAATGTAGGTGTCGGCGATGTCGGGGGCAGCAGATTAGGGGTGTTTAGACTCGGGGTTTATTTTAGGGGTGTAAACAATACTTTTGTTTCCCCATAGGAATCAATGGGGCAGCGTTACGGAGCTTTACGCTCCTTTATCGCAGGTGTTAGGCTTTTTTTTAGCCGGCTCTCTCCATTGATGTCTATGGGGAAATTATGCATGAGCACGTAAAACCAGCTCAAAGCAGCGCTAGTATTGGAGTGCGGTATGGAGCTCAATTTTGCTCTACACTCACATATTGCCTGCTAACTCCGGGTTTATGAAAACCTGTAATAGCAGCGCTATAGAGAGGTGAGCGGTGGACATAACTTGCAAGTTAGCACCGAGCCGCTCTTACCACAAAACTCGTAATCTAGCCGACTGTTTTTTGCTGTTTTGTTGATATAGGAACTGATTAACCAGGGCATTGTAAAAGTGTGATATGTGGAAACCAGGGAAAGAATTCCCCCCCCACTGAAAGTAACCTATGCTATTGTACGGGTGGTAAGCAAGTGTATTAGGTATATGTGGGATGTAACATAGTAACATAGTAACATAGTAGATAAGGTTGAAAAAAAGACTGAAGTCCATCGAGTTCAACCTATACAAATCTAAAATACTTACAAAAAGCTCCAGTTAAGCTTAAATAACCCCATTAAAATGTGACCCATTTAATACTAGCAATCATATCCATGAATTTTGTTAGTATACAGAAACTTATCCAGACTATTTTTAAATGTATCTATGGTATTGGCATTCACTACCTCCTTTGGTAATGAGTTCCACAATTTTATTGCTCTCACAGTGAAAAAACGTTTCCGTTGCAGGAGATTAAATCTCCTTTCCTCCAACCTTAAATTATGACCTCTTGTCAGAAACAATTTTCTTGGAATAAACAGTGCTTCTGCCATCTCTGTATATGGGCCTTGAATATATTTATATAAAGTAATCATGTCACCTCTCAAGCGCCTTTTTTCTAAAGAAAACAGACCCAGTTTGGCTAGCCTCTCCTCATAGGTTAATTTCTCCAATCCCCTTATTAGCTTTGTGGCCCTTCTCTGAACTTTTTCTAGTTCTGCAATATCTTTTTTAGCAATTGGTCCCCAGAACTGCACTCCAAACTCAAGGTGAGGTCTTACCAGGGCTTTATATAATGACAGAATTATGCTTTCCTCCCTTGAATCAATACCTCTTTTAATACATGCTAGTATCTTATTAGCCTTTGAAGCCGCTGCCCTGCATTGTGCACCCATCTTTAGCTTGTTATCTATTACTACTCCCAAATCCCTTTCCTCCTGTGTTTGGCTAAGTCTTGTCCCATTTAAAAAATACGTAGCCTGCTTATTTTTACTTCCAAAATGTAGAACCTTGCATTTTTCCGTATTAAATCTCATTTTCCATTCACTTGCCCATAGTTCTAATTTTAGCAAATCCCTTTGTAAAGACAGTTCGTCCTGCTCTGACCTTATGACCTTACTTAACTTAGTATCATCTGCAAAAATAGAGATGTCGCTATTTAATCCTTGCTCCAAGTCATTTATAAAAATATTAAAAAGAACAGGGCCCAGTACTGATCCCTGGGGGACGCCACTGATTACCTTTGTCCAATCTGAGTATGATCCATTTACTACTACTCGTTGCTCCCTATCTTTTATCCAGTTATTTATCCATGAGCTAACATTTTCAGCTATTCCCAGTCCCTTAATTTTGTGCATTAATCTCTCATGTGGCACTGTATCAAATGCCTTTGCAAAATCTAAGTATATCACATCCACTGATTCCCCTTTATCTATATTTTGACTTACTTCCTCGTAGAATCTAATCAGATTAGTTTGACATGATCTATTTCTCCTAAAGCCATGCTGATTAGAACTCATAATCTTGTTTACACGAATATGCTCATCAATATAATCCCTTATAATCCCTTCAAATATCTTCCCCACTATTGATGTCAGACTAACTGGTCTATAGCTTCCTGGATCATCCCTGCTTCCCTTTTTGAAGAGTGGAACCACATCAGCTTTACGCCAATCCTGGGGTACCATGCCTGAGGATAATGAGTCTTGAAAAATTAAGAGTAAAGGTTTGTCTATAACAGTGCTAAGTTCCCTCAACACCCTTGGGTGTATTCCATCTGGGCCTGGAGTTTTATTTACCTTAATATTTTCCAGTTTTTTCCTGATATCCTCTAAACAAAACCCAGTTAGTGGTATGGACTGGCATGTTCTATTATGTTCAAAAGTATCATTCAATGGTTCTTCTCTTGTGTATACTGAAGAAAAAAACTGGTTTAGTACCTCAGCCTTCTCCCTGTCATTATTTATCATGCTACCCTCCACACATTTTAATGTACCTATATTATCCTTCTTAGGCCTAGATTTAGAGTTCGGCGGTAGCCGTCAAAACCAGCGTTAGAGGCTCCTAACGCTGGTTTTGGCCGCCCGCTGGTATTTGGAGTCAGTGATTAAAGGGTCTAACGCTCACTTTGCAGCCGCGACTTTTCCATACCGCAGATCCCCCTACGCCATTTGCGTAGCCTATCTTTTCAATGGGATCTTCCTAACGCCGGTATTTAGAGTCGTTTCTGCAGTGAGCGTTAGAGCTCTAACGACAAGATTCCAGCCGCCTGAAAATAGCAGGAGTTAAGAGCTTTCTGGCTAACGCCGGTTTATAAAGCTCTTAACTACTGTACCCTAAAGTACACTAACACCCATAAACTACCTATGTACCCCTAAACCGAGCTCCCCCCACATCGCCGCCACTCGATTAAAATTTTTAACCCCTAATCTGCCGACCGCCACCTACGTTATACTTATGTACCCCTAATCTGCTGCCCCTAACACCGCCGACCCCTGTATTATATCTATTAACCCCTAACTTGCCCCCCACAACGTCGCCGCAAGCTACTTAAAATAATTAACCCCTAATCTTCCGACCGCAAATCGCCGCCACCTACGTTATCCCTATGTACCCCTAATCTGCTACCCCTAACATCGCCGACCCCTATGTTATATTTATTAACCCCTAATCTGCCCCCCTCAACGTCGCCGACACCTACCTACACTTATTAACCCCTAATCTGCCGAGCGGACCTGAGCGCTACTATAATAAAGTTATTAACCCCTAATCCGCCTCACTAACCCTATCATAAATAGTATTAACCCCTAATCTGCCCTCCCTAACATCGCCGACACCTACCTTCAATTATTAACCCCTAATCTGCCGACCGGAGCTCACCGCTATTCTAATAAATGTATTAACCCCTAAAGCTAAGTCTAACCCTAACACTAACACCCCCCTAAGTTAAATATAATTTTTATCTAACGAAATAAATTAACTCTTATTAAATAAATAATTCCTATTTAAAGCTAAATACTTACCTGTAAAATACATCCTAATATAGCTACAATATAAATTATAATTATATTATAGCTATTTTAGGATTAATATTTATTTTACAGGCAACTTTGTAATTATTTTAACCAGGTACAATAGCTATTAAATAGTTAAGAACTATTTAATAGTTACCTAGTTAAAATAATAACAAATTTACCTGTAAAATAAATCCTAACCTAAGATATAATTAAACCTAACACTACCCTATCAATAAAATAATTAAATAAACTACCTACAATTACCTACAATTAACCTAACACTACACTATCAATAAATTAATTAAACACAATTGCTACAAATAAATACAATTAAATAAACTATCTAAAGTACAAAAAATAAAAAAGAACTAAGTTACAGAAAATAATAAAATATTTACAAACATAAGAAAAATATTACAACAATTTTAAACTAATTACACCTACTCTAAGCCCCCTAATAAAATAACAAAGCCCCCCAAAATAAAAAATTCCCTACCCTATTCTAAAATACAAATATTACAAGCTCTTTTACCTTACCAGCCCTGAACAGGGCCCTTTGCGGGGCATGCCCCAAGAATTTCAGCTCTTTTGCCTGTAAAAAAAACATACAATACCCCCCCCCCAACATTACAACCCACCACCCACATACCCCTAATCTAACCCAAACCCCCCTTAAATAAACCTAACACTACCCCCCTGATGATCTTCCTACCTTGTCTTCACCATGCCAGGTTCACCGATCCGTCCTGGCTCCAAGATCTTCATCCAACCCAAGCGGGGGCTAGACATCCACTGAAGAAGTCCAGAAGAGGGTCCAAAGTCTTCCTCCTATCCGGCAAGAAGAGGACATCCGGACCGGCAAACATCTTCTCCAAGCGGCATCTTCTATCTTCTTCCATCCGATGACGACCGGCTCCATCTTGAAGACCTCCAGCGCGGATCCATCCTCTTCTTCCGACGACTAGACGACGAATGACGGTTCCTTTAAGGGACGTCATCCAAGATGGCGTCCCTCGAATTCCGATTGGCTGATAGGATTCTATCAGCCAATCGGAATTAAGGTAGGAATTTTCTGATTGGCTGATGGAATCAGCCAATCAGAATATAGTTCAATCCGATTGGCTGATCCAATCAGCCAATCAGATTGAGCTCGCATTCTATTGGCTGTTCCGATCAGATTTATTGATAGTGTAGTGTTAGGTTAATTGTAGGTAATTGTAGGTAGTTTATTTAATTATTTTATTGATAGGGTAGTGTTAGGTTTAATTATATCTTAGGTTAGGATTTATTTTACAGGTAAATTTGTTATTATTTTAACTAGGTAACTATTAAATAGTTCTTAACTATTTAATAGCTATTGTACCTGGTTAAAATAATTACAAAGTTGCCTGTAAAATAAATATTAATCCTAAAATAGCTATAATATAATTATAATTTATATTGTAGCTATATTAGGATGTATTTTACAGGTAAGTATTTAGCTTTAAATAGGAATTATTTATTTAATAAGAGTTAATTTATTTCGTTAGATAAAAATTATATTTAACTTAGGGGGGTGTTAGTGTTAGGGTTAGACTTAGCTTTAGGGGTTAATACATTTATTAGAATAGCGGTGAGCTCCGGTCGGCAGATTAGGGGTTAATAATTGAAGGTAGGTGTCGGCGATGTTAGGGAGGGCAGATTAGGGGTTAATACTATTTATGATAGGGTTATTGAGGCGGATTAGGGGTTAATAACTTTATTATAGTAGCGCTCAGGTCCGCTCGGCAGATTAGGGGTTAATAAGTGTAGGCAGGTGTCGGCGACGTTGTGGGGGGCAGATTAGGGGTTAATAAATATAACATAGGGGTCGGCGATGTTAGGGCAGCAGATTAGGGGTACATAGGGATAACGTAGGTGGCGGCGGTTTACGGAGCGGCAGATTAGGGGTTAAAAGTGTAATGCAGGGGTCAGCGATAGCGGGGGCGGCAGATTAGGGGTTAATAAGTGTAAGGTTAGGGGTGTTTAGACTCGGGGTACATGTTAGAGTGTTAGGTGCAGACGTAGGAAGTGTTTCCCCATAGGAAACAATGGGGCTGCGTTAAGAGCTGAACGCTGCTTTTTTGCAGGTGTTAGGTTTTTTTTCAGCTCAAACTGCCCCATTGTTTCCTATGGGAGAATCGTGCACGAGCACGTTTTTGATGCCGGCCGCGTCCGTAAGCAACTCTGGTATCGAGAGTTGCATTTGCGGTAAATATGCTCTACGCTCCTTTTTTGGAGCCTAACGCAGCATTTGTTTGAACTCTCGATACCAGAGTTAAATTTATGGTGCGGCCAGAAAAAAACCCGCGGAGCGTTAACAGCCCTTTTACCGCCGAACTCCAAATCTAGGCCTTAGATTTTTTGCTATTTATGTACTTAAAGAACCTTTTAGGGTTAGACTTAGAATCCTTAGCAATTAATTTTTCATTTTCAATTTTGGCTAATTTGATTGCTTTTTTGCATGCTTTGTTACATTCCTTATAAATATTGTATGCTGAGTCTGTACTATTTTCTTTTAATAATTTAAATGCCCTACGTTTTTTCCTAATTTCTCTTAACACATTTTTATTTAGCCATAATGGCTTTGTTTTTTTATTTTTACTTTTATAACCATATGGTATGTGTTGATATGTATATTTATTTAACACATTTTTAAATATTATCCATTTATTCTCTGTATTTTTATTAGAAAATACATTGTCCCAATTTATATTATTTAATGATTTCCTTAAATCGTTGAATTTTGCTTTCTTGAAATTAAAAGTCTTAGTTAAGCCTTTAAAACACTGCATTTGAAAATAGATTTCAAATGTGACCATGTTATGATCACTGTTACCCAAATGTTCTTTAACTTCTATGTTTGATATTATATCTGTATTGTTTGATAGCACTAAATCCAATATAGCTTTACTCCTAGTTGGCTCCTCTATTAATTGTGACAAGAAGTTATCCCTGAGAACATTTAAAAATCTATCCCCCTTAGCTGAATTACTAGTTTCATTGGCCCAGTTTATATCAGGGTAGTTAAAATCTCCCATAATTACAGCACTGTTATTAGCAGCCTTACCTATTTGGAAAAGTAGTTGAGTTTCTGCCGGGTCACTAATGTTGGGAGGCTTGTAGCATGTTCCTAGTAATATTTTTTTAGGATTTTTCCCCCCACTCTTTATTTCAACCCACAGGGTCTCTACATTGTCACTTGTATCATAAATATCTTCCCTTATTGTAGGTTTAAGGTTAGGTTTAATATACATGCAGATTCCTCCACCCCTTTTATTATTCCTGTCCCTCCTAAATAATGTATACCCCTCTAAGTTAACTGCCCAGTCATGTGAATCATCCCACCAAGTTTCAGTTATACTGATAACATCATAGTCCTCTTCTGCAACTAAGAGCGTCAGCTCCCCCATTTTACCTGTCATGCTTCTTGCATTTGTTGTCATACATTTAATTTTCATGTGCTTTCTGCTGCTACTCGGTGTGCTTTCCTCTATATTTTCTAATGTGACATTTCTTAAGTCATCCCTTCCTTGAGATATTAAGGGATTGTCATATTCACAGACTGATCTCTCTGTTCTATTTTGTTCTAACTGACCCTCCCCCCCTTTACTAAACCTTTGCTGTTAGATAAGTACCACACCAATGCCTAGATTACGAGTTTTGTCGGTAAAGACCCGCGGTGCTAACGAGCCTTTTTTTCCCAGTGCACCCTTAAGCCAACGCTGGTATTACGAGTTGTCTGAATGGCTGCGTTAGCCTCAGAAAAGGGAGCGTTGAGCCGAATTTAGCTTCCCTTCAACTCTCAATACCAGCATTGCCTACGGTAGCGATAAGCTGGAAAAACGTGCTCGTGCACGATTTCCCCATAGGAAACAATGGGGCTGAGCTGGCTGGAAAAAAAACTAACACCTGCAAAAAAGCAGCGTTCAGCTCCTAACTAGTGATGTCACGAACTGTTCGCTGGAGAACAGTTCCCGGCAATCTTAGCTTGTTCGCGTTCGCTGCGGCGGGCGAACATATGCGATGTTTCCGCCCCCTATTCGTCATCTTTGACCCTGTATCTCACAGCCTGCAGACACATTTGAGCCAATCAGCAGCAGACACTCCCTCACAGACCCTCCCAGCTCCTGGGCAGCAGCTATTTTAGATTCATTACGATCTTGCATTGTTAGCGAGAGGAGGTTTAGTGCTGCTGCTGATATTATAGGGAAATAGATAGCTAGGCTAGTGTATTTAGTGTCCACTACAGTCCTGAAGGACTCATCTAATCTCTGCTGTAAGGACAGCACCCCAAAAAACATAATTTATGCTTACCTGATAAATTCCTTTCTTCTGTAGTGTGATCAGTCCACGGGTCATCATTACTTGTGGGATATTAACTGCTCCCCTACAGAAAGTGCAAGAGGATTCACCCAGCAGAGTTGCTATATAGCTCCTCCCCTCTACGTCACCTCCAGTCATTCGACCAAGGACCAACGAGAAAGGAGAAGCCAAGGGTGTAGTGGTGACTGGAGTATAATTTAAAAAATATTTACCTGCCTTAAAAAACAGGGCGGGCCGTGGACTGATCACACTACAGAAGAAAGGAATTTATCAGGTAAGCATAAATTATGTTTTCTTCTGTTAAGTGTGATCAGTCCACGGGTCATCATTACTTGTGGGATACCAATACCAAAGCAAAAGTACACGGATGACGGGAGGGATAGGCAGGCTCTTTATACAGAAGGAACCACTGCCTGAAGAACCTTTCTCCCAAAAATAGCCTCCGAGGAAGCAAAAGTGTCAAATTTGTAAAATTTGGAAAAAGTATGAAGCGAAGACCAAGTTGCAGCCTTGCAAATCTGTTCAACAGAGGCCTCATTCTTAAAGGCCCAAGTGGAAGCCACAGCTCTAGTGGAATGAGCTGTAATTCTTTCAGGAGGCTGCTGTCCAGCAGTCTCATAAGCTAAACGAATTATGCTACGAAGCCAAAAAGAGAGAGAGGTAGCAGAAGCTTTTTGACCTCTCCTCTGACCAGAGTAAACGACAAACAGGGAAGACGTTTGCCGAAAATCTTTAGTTGCCTGTAAATAAAATTTAAGGGCACGAACTACATCCAGATTGTGCAAAAGACGTTCCTTCCTCGAAGAAGGATTTGGGCACAAGGATGGAACAACAATCTCCTGATTGATATTCCTGTTAGTGACTACCTTAGGTAAGAACCCAGGCTTAGTACGCAGAACTACCTTATCCGAGTGAAAAATCAAATAAGGAGAATCACAATGTAAGGCTGATAACTCAGAGACTCTTCGAGCCGAGGAAATAGCCATTAAAAATAGAACTTTCCAAGATAACAACTTTATATCAATGGAATGAAGGGGTTCAAACGGAACACCCTGTAAAACGTTAAGAACAAGGTTTAAACTCCATGGTGGAGCCACAGCTTTAAACACAGGTTTAATCCTGGCCAAAGCCTGACAAAAAGCCTGAACGTCTGGAACTTCTGACAGACGCTTGTGTAACAGAATGGACAGAGCTGAGATCTGTCCCTTTAAGGAACTAGCGGATAACCCCTTTTCTAAACCTTCTTGTAGAAAAGACAATATCCTAGGAATCCTAACCTTACTCCAAGAGTAACCTTTGGATTCGCACCAATATAGGTATTTACGCCATATTTTATGGTAAATCTTTCTGGTAACAGGCTTCCTAGCCTGTATTAAGGTATCAATAACTGACTCAGAAAAACCACGCTTTGATAAGATCAAGCGTTCAATTTCCAAGCAGTCAGCTTCAGAGAAGTTAGATTTTGATGTTTGAAAGGACCCTGAATCAGAAGGTCCTGTTTCAGAGGTAACAACCAAGGTGGACAGAATGACATGTCCACCAGATCTGTATACCAAGTCCTGCGTGGCCATGCAGGCGCTATTAGAATCACTGATGCTTTCTCCTGTTTGATTCTGGCAATCAATCGAGGAAGCATCGGGAAAGGTGGAAACACATAAGCCATCCTGAAAGTCCATGGTGCTGTCAAGGCATCTATCAGGACCGCTCCCGGATCCCTGGATCTGGACCCGTAGCGCGGAAGCTTGGCGTTCTGTCGAGACGCCATGAGATCTATCTCTGGTTTGCCCCAACGTCGAAGTATTTGGGCAAAGACCTCTGGATGAAATTCCCACTCCCCCGGATGAAAAGTCTGACGACTTAAGAAATCCGCCTCCCAGTTCTCCACTCCCGGGATGTGGATTGCAGACAGGTGGCAAGAGTGAGACTCTGCCCAGCGAATTATCTTCGATACTTCCATCATTGCTAGGGAGCTTCTTGTCCCTCCCTGATGGTTGATATAAGCTACAGTCGTGATGTTGTCCGACTGGAACCTGATGAACCCCCGAGTTGCTAACTGGGGCCAAGCCAGAAGAGCATTGAGGACTGCTCTCAATTCCAGAATGTTTATTGGAAGAAGACTCTCCTCCTGATTCCATAGTCCCTGAGCCTTCAGAGAATTCCAGACAGCGCCCCAACCTAGTAGGCTGGCGTCTGTTGTTACAATTGACCAGTCTGGCCTGCTGAATGGCATTCCCCTGGACAGATGTGGCCGATAAAGCCACCATAGAAGAGAATTTCTGGTCTCTTGAATGGAATGAAGGACACGGCATGCATTTTGAAGTTTTGTTAACCTGTCCTCTGTCAGGTAAATCTTCATTTCTACAGAATCTATCAGAGTCCCCAGGAAGGGAACTCTTGTGAGTGGAAAGAGAGAACTTTTCTCTTCGTTCACTTTCCATCCATGCGACCTTAGAAATGCCAGTACTATCTCTGTATGAGATTTGGCAGTTTGAAAGCTTGAAGCTTGTATCAGTATGTCGTCTAAGTACGGAGCTACTGAAATTCCTCGCGGTCTTAGTACCGCCAGAAGAGTGCCCAGAACCTTTGTGAAGATTCTTGGAGCCGTAGCCAGTCCGAATGGAAGAGTTACAAACTGGTAATGCCTGTCTAAAAAGGCAAACCTTAGATACCGGTAATGACTTCTGTGAATTGGTATGTGAAGGTAAGCATCCTTTAAATCCACTGTGGTCAAGTACTGACCCTCTTGGATCATGGGCAAAATTGTTCGAATAGTTTCCATCTTGAACGATGGAACTCTTAGGAATTAGTTTAGGATCTTTAAATCCAAGATTGGCCTGAAGGTTCCCTCTTTTTTGGGAACTACAAACAGATTTGAGTAAAACCCTTGTCCTTGTTCCAACCGCGGAACTGGATGGATCACTCCCATTAACAAAAGATCTTGTACGCAGCGTAGAAACGCTTCCTTCTTTGTTAGGTTTGTTGACAACCTTGACAGATGAAATCTCCCTCTTGGGGGAGAGGATTTGAAGTCCAGAAGGTATCCCTGAGATATGATCTCTAACGCCCAGGGATCCTGAACATCTCTTGCCCAAGCCTGGGCGAAGAGGGAAAGTCTGCCCCCCACTAGATCCGGTCCCGGATCGGGGGCCCTCAATTCATGCTGTCTTAGGGGCAGCAGCAGGTTTTCTGGCCTGTTTGCCCCTGTTCCAGGACTGGTTAGGTTTCCAGCCTTGTCTGTAGCGAGCAACAGCTCCTTCCTGTTTTGGTGCAGAGGAAGTTGATGCTGCTCCTGCTTTGAAATTACGAAAGGAACGAAAATTGGACTGTCTAGCCTTGGCTTTGGCCTTGTCCTGAGGCAGGGCATGACCTTTACCTCCTGTAATGTCATCAATAATCTCTTTCAAGCCGGGCCCGAATAAGGTCTGCCCTTTGAAAGGAATATTAAGCAATTTAGATTTAGACGTAACATCAGCTGACCAGGATTTTAGCCACAGAGCTCTGCGTGCCTGAATGGCGAATCCTGAATTTTTAGCCGCAAGTTTAGTTAAATGTACTACGGCATCTGAAATAAATGAATTAGCTAACTTAAGGAATTTAAGTTTGTGTGTGATGTCATCTAGTGTGGATGATTGAAGTGTCTCTTCCAGAGACTCAAACCAAAATGCTGCTGCAGCCGTGACAGGCGCAATACATGCAAGAGGTTGCAATATAAACCCTTGTTGAACAAACATTTTCTTAAGGTAACCCTCTAATTTTTTATCCATTGGATCTGAAAAAGCACAGCTATCCTCCACTGGGATAGTGGTACGCTTAGCTAAAGTAGAAACTGCTCCCTCCACCTTAGGGACCATTTGCCATAAGTCCCGTGTGGCGGCATCTATTGGAAACATTTTTCTGAATATAGGAGGGGGTGAGAAAGGCACACCGGGTCTATCCCACTCCTTAGTAACAATGTCAGTAAGTCTCTTAGGTATAGGAAAAACGTCAGTACTCGTCGGTACCGCAAAATATTTATCCAACCTACACATTTTTTCTGGGATTGCAACTGTGTTACAATCATTCAGAGCCGCTAATACCTCCCCTAGTAACACACGGAGGTTCTCAAGCTTAAATTTAAAATTTGAAATGTCTGAGTCCAGTTTATTTGGATCAGAACCGTCACCCACAGAATGAAGCTCTCCGTCTTCACGTTCTGCAAACTGTGAGGCAGTATCAGACATGGCCCTTGCATTATCAGCGCACTCTGTTCTCATCCCAGAGTGATCACGTTTACCTCTTAGTTCTGGTAGTTTAGCCAAAACTTCAGTCATAACAGTAGCCATATCTTGTAATGTGATTTGTAATGGCCGCCCAGATGCACTCGGCGCTACAATATCACGCACCTCCTGAGCGGGAGATGCAGGTACTGACACGTGAGGCGAGTTAGTCGGCATAACTCTCCCCTCGTTGTTTGGTGAAATATGTTCAATTTGTACAGATTGACTATTTTTTAAAGTAGCATCAATACATTTAGTACATAAATTTCTATTGGGCTCCACTTTGGCATTAACACATATAGCACAGAGATATTCCTCTAAATCAGACATGTTTAACACACTAGCAAATAAACAGCAACTTGGAAATACTTTTCAAAGTAATTTACAAATAATATGAAAACGAACTGTGCCTTTAAGAAGCACAGAAAATATTATAACAGATAAAATAATTAAGTTATAGCATCAATCTTTGTCAGAATATACAGTTTTAGCAAAGGATTGTTCCCCTCAGCAAATGATAACTAACCCAGGCAGCAGAAAAAAAATACACAAATAAACGTTTTTTATATCACAGTCAATACAATCAGCACAGCTCTGCTGTAAAGATTACTTCCCTCAAAAAAGACTCTTGAGATCCCTGAACTCTGTAGAGATGAACCGGATCATGCAGGAAGAAAATGAACCTCTGACTGAGTTTTTCTGATGCATAGTAAAAGCGCCAAAAATGGCCCCTCCCCCACACACATAACAGTGAGAGGGATCAGTGAACTGCTCTAATTTAAATCAAAACTATTGCCAAGTGGAAAAAAAGTGCCCAAAACATTTTTTCACTCAGTACCTCAGAGAAAAAAACGTTTTTACATGCCAGCAAAAAAACGTTTTACCTCAATAATTAATTGTCATTTAAAACCTATTGCAAGTCCCTGCAAAATAGGTTAAGTCTATGTATACAGTTTAAAAGCCAGAGAAGTACCATTTCCCAGAAAACTGAAGTGTAAAATATACATACATGACAGCCTGATATCAGCTACATCTACTGCATTCAAGGCTGAGTTTACATTATAACGGTATGGCAGGATTTTCTCATCAATTCCATGTCAGAAAATAATAAACTGCTACATACCTCTTTGCAGATTAATCTGCCTGCTGTCCCCTGATCTGAAGTTTACCTCTCCTCAGATGGCCGAGAAACAGCAATATGATCTTAACTACTCCGGCTAAAATCATAGAAAAACTCAGGTAGATTCTTCTTCAAATTCTACCAGAGAAGGAATAACACACTCCGGTGCTATTATAAAATAACAAACTTTTGATTGAAGATATAAAAACTAAATATATCACCATAGTCCTCTCACACATCCTATCTAGTCGTTGGGTGCAAGAGAATGACTGGGGGTGACGTAGAGGGGAGGAGCTATATAGCAACTCTGCTGGGTGAATCCTCTTGCACTTTCTGTAGGGGAGCAGTTAATATCCCACAAGTAATGATGACCCGTGGACTGATCACACTTAACAGAAGAAAACCTTTTTTAGGGCTAGAACTTCAGCCCAAAAAGCCCTTTTTAGTGCTAGAACTTCAGTCGTTTTTTTTTATTTTTTTATTTGTAATTTTATTTGCATTTACCTGGCTGTCAGCCTGTGTGTGAGGCTCACAGCATATACTGTGATTAGTGCCACCACTGATATCTGCTTAACATTAGTGTAAATTTTAAAAAAAAACTTTTACATCATTTTGCTAGTGTAATCTAATTTCATTTTCTATCAGGCCTGTGTGTCAGGTTCACAGCATATACTGTGATTAATTGCTCTGTGCCACCACTGATATCTGGTGTAACATTAGTGTAAAATTTAAAAAAAAAACTTTTACATCATTTTGCTAGTGTAATCTAATTTTATTTTCTATCAGGCGTGTGTGTCAGGTTCACAGCATATACTGTGATTAATTGCTCTGTGCCACCACTGATATCTGCTTAACATTAGTGTAAATTTTAAAAAAAAAACTTTTACATCATTTTGCTAGTGTAATCTAATTTCATTTTCTATCAGGCCTGTGTGTCAGACTCACATCATATACTGTGATTAATTGCTCTGTGCCACCACTGATATCTGGTGTAACATTAGTGTAAAATTAAAAAAAAAAACTTTTACATCATTTTGCTAGTGTAATCTAATTTCATTTTCTATCAGGCCTGTGTGTCAGGTTCACAGCATATACTGTGATTAATTGCTTTGTGCCACCACTGATATCTGCTTAACATTAGTGTAAATTTAAAAAAAAAAAACGTTTACATCATTTTGCTAGTGTAATCTAATTTCATTTTCTATCAAGCCTGTGTGTCAGGCTCACATCATATACTGTGATTAATTGCTCTGTGCCACCTCTGATATCTGGTGTAACATTAGTGTAAATTAAAAGAAAAAACTTTTACATCATTTTGCTAGTGTAATCTAATTTCTTTTTCTATCAGGCCTGTGTGTCAGGCCCACATCATATACTGTGATTAATTGCTCTGTGCCACCACTGATATCTGGTGTAACATTAGTGTAAAATTTAAAAAAAAACTTTTACATCATTTTGCTAGTGTAATCTAATTTCATTTTCTATCAGGCCTGTGTGTCAGGCTCACAGCATATACTGTGATTAATTGCTCTGTGCCACCTCTGATATCTGGTGTAACATTAGTGTAAATTAAAAGAAAAAACTTTTACATCATTTTGCTAGTGTAATCTAATTTCATTTTCTATCAGGCCTGTGTGTCAGGCTCACATCATATACTATGATTAATTGCTCTGTGCCACCACTGATATCTGGTGTAACATTAGTGTAAAATTAAAAAAAAAAACTTTTACATCATTTTGCTAGTGTAATCTAATTTCATTTTCTATCAGGCCTGTGTGTCAGGCTCACATCATATACTGTGATTAATTCTTCTGTGCCACCACTGATATCTGGTTAACATTAGTGTAAATTTAACAAAAAAAAACTTTTACATCATTTTGCTAGTGTAATCTAATTTCATTTTCCATCAGGCCTGTGTGTCAGGCCCACATCATATACTGTGATTAATAGCTCTGTTTTCCACCACTTATATCTGGTGTAACATTAGTGTACATTTTTTTTTATTTATTTTTTTACATCAGTCCTCTTCTAGTGTTATTTAATTATAGTTGCCAGGCCAGCCTGGCTGCCACTAGTGCCAGCCTGTGTGTCAGGCTGCCAGCATATACTGTGCCTACTTCCATCCTCAGTGCCACCACTTCTATCTGGTGTAACATTAGTGTAACTTTTAAAAAAAAAAAACTTTTACATCAGTCTGCTAGTGTTATTTAATTGCAGTTGCCTGTCTGCCAGTGTGTGTGCCAGGCCCACTTTCCAACTAGTGCCACGAATCATATTTGTTATAACAGTAGTGTAAATATTTAAAATAAAAACTTTTTTGACTGTGAATCATCAGTCTGCTAGTGCAATTGAATTGCAGTTTCCTGCCTGCCAGCGTGTGTGCCAGGCCCACTTGCCAACTAGTGCCACCAATCATATTTGTTATAACAGTATTGTAAATATTTAAAATAAAAACTTTTTTGACTGTGAATCATCAGTCTGCTAGTGCAATTGAATTGCAGTTGCCTGCCTGCCAGCGTGTGTGCCAGGTCCACTTGCCAACTAGTGCCACCAATCATATTTGTTATAACAGTATTGTAAATATTTTAAAAAAAACTTTTTTGACTGTGAAACATCAGTCAGCTAGTGTAATCTAATTGCAGTTGCCTTCCTCCCAGCGTGTGTGTCAGGCCCACTTGCCAACTAGTGCCACCAATCATATTTGTTATAACAGTAGTCTAAATATTTAAAATAAAAACTTTTTTGACTGTGAAACATCAGTCTGCTAGTGTAATCTAATTGAAGTTGCCTGCCTGCCAGCGTGTTTGCCAGGCCCACTTGCCAACTAGTGCCACCAATCATATTTGTTATAACAGTAGTGTAAATATTTAAAATAAAAACTTTTTTGACTGTGAATCATCAGTCTGCTAGTGCAATTGAATTGCAGTTGCCTTCCTGCCACTCTGCCAGCGTGTGTGCCAGGCCCACTTGCCAACTAGTGCCACCAATCATATTTGTTATAACAGTAGTGTAAATATTTTAAAAAAAACTTTTTTGACTGTGAAACATCAGTCTGCTAGTGCAATTGAATTGCAGTTGCCTGCCTGCCAGCGTGTATGCCAGGCCCACTTGCCAACTAGTGCCACCAATCATATTTGTTATTACAGTATTGTAAATATTTAAAATAAAAACTTTTTTGACTGTGAATCATCAGTCTGCTAGTGCCATATAGACCTCCCCCAATATGGGGAGTAACAGGTATTAACCTGCTAAGAACAGTACTACTTAACACAACCTAGTTACCATGGGTCCCAGACCGCATGTTTTGTTGTTATACTTTGTCAGGGTAATTATGCAGGCCATATAGACCTCCCCCGATAGGGGGAGTAACAGGTATTAAAGTGCTAAGAATAGTACTACTTAACACAACCTAGTTACCATGGGTCCCAGACAACATGTTTTGTTGTTATACTTTGTCAGGGTAATCATGCAGGCCATATAGACCGCCCCCAATAGAGGGAGTTACAAGGATTAAAGTGCTAAGAACAGTACTACTTAACACAACCTAGTTACCATGGGTCCCAGACCGCATGTTTTGTTGTTATACTTGGTCAGGGTAATCATGCAGGCCATACAGACCTCCCCCGATAGGGGGAGTTACAGGGATTAAAGTGCTAAGAATAGTACTACTTAACACAACCTAGTTACCATGGGTCCCAGACCACATGTTTTGTTGTTATACTTTGTCAGGGTAATCATGCAGGCCATATAGACCTCCCCCAATAGGGGGAGTAACAGGTATTAAAGTGCTAAGAATAGTACTACTTAACACAACCTAGTTACCATGGGTCCCAGACCGCATGTTTTATTATTATACTTTGTCAGGGTAATTATATATCTATCAAATCAATCTATTTATCTTCTATCGATTCTATCTAACTATCAATCTATGTATATCTATCTATCAAATCTATCTATCTCATGGCCGGACTGATTTGAGACAGCCACTTGTGTTTAGGCCAAATTTGAAGTAGGAGGACAGACCAATCATCTTCTTCCATCTCCCTGTTCTAAAAATGCAGGCCATATAGACCTCCCCCGATAGGAGGAGGAACAGGTAGTAAACTGCTAAGAATAGTACTACTTAACACACCACGGGTCCCAGACCACATGTCTTATTGTTATACTCTGCCAGGGAAATTATATATCTAGCAAATCTATCTATTTATCTATTGAATCTATGTAACTATCAATCGTATCTATCAAATATAAATTGCATCTATTGATCTATGTAATTCGTATCTATCAAATGTATATTGCATCTTTTGATCTATGTAATTGGTATCTATCAAATGTATATTGCATCGATTGATCTATGTAATTCGTATCTATCAAATGTATATTGCATCTATTGATCTATGTAATTTGTATCTATCATATGTATATTGCATCTATTGATCTATGTAATCTATGTATCTATCTATCAAATCTATCTATCTCGTGGTTGTGCAAATGGACTGTTTGCAGTTGTTTGCGGTGCGTTACACAGGGAGTTTGGTCTGTCACTGTGAAGCGGGCGTAACCCTTACACTACCTGATCGATACAACATCATACCTGATGTTTTAAAGCACGTTATTAAAAAATTTTTTAGGAATGTTAGGTGATTAAGGCCCTTTATGGGTTAAAACCAGACTCTGCATCAACTATGTAATTTTCCGTGGAAGTTTTGCCATGGATCCCCCTCCGGCATGCCACAGTCCAGGTGTTAGTCCCCTTGAAACAACTTTTCCATCACTATTGTGGCCAGAAAGAGTCCTTGTGGGTTTTAAAGTTCGCCTGCCTATTGAAGTCAATAGTGGTTCACCGGTTCGTGAACAGTAGCGGAAGTCCGAGTCCGCCGTTCGCAAACCGAAATTTTAAGGTTTGCGACATCACTACTCCTAACGCAGCCCCATTGTTTCCTATGGGGAAACGCTTTCTAAGTCTACACCTAACACCCTAACATGAACCCCGAGTCTAAACACCCCTAACCTTACACTTATTAATCCCTAATCTGCCGCCCCAGACATTGCCGACACCTACATTATATTATTAACCCCTAATCTGCCGCTCCGGACACCGCCGCAACCTACATTATAGCTATGAACCCCTAATCTGCTGTCTCTAACATCGCCGACACCTATATTATATTTGTTAACCCCTAATCTGTCCCCCCCCAACGTCGCCGCCACCTACCAACACTTATTAACCCCTAATCTGCTGACCGGACATCGCCGCCACTATAATAAATGTATAAACCCCTAAACCGCCGCACTCCCGCCTCGCAAACACTATAATACATTTTATTAACCCTTAATCTGCCCTCCCTAACATCGCCGCCACCTACCTACAATTATTAACCCATAATCTCCTGCCCCCAACGTCGCCACTACTATAATAAAGTTATTAACCCCTAAACCTAAGTCTAACCCTAACACCCCCCTAAGTTAAATATAATTTAAATAAAACAAACTAAAATTACTATCATTAAATAAATTAATCCTATTTAAAATTAAATACTTACCTATAAAATAAACCCTAATATAGCTACAATATAAATAATAATTACATTGTAGCTATTTTAGGGTTTATATTTATTTTACAGGCAACTTTGTATTTATTTTAACTTTAACTATTTAATAGCTACCTAGTTAAAATAATTACAATATTACCTGTAAAATAAATCCTAACCTAAGTTACAAATACACCTAACACTACACTATCAATAAATTATTTAAATAAATTACCTACAATTATCTAAACTCAAATACAATTAAATAAACTAAACTATAGTACAAAAAAAACACTAAATTACAAAAAAAATAAAAAAATATTACAAGAATTTTAATCTATATTAGGGTTTATTTTATAGGTAAGTATTTAGTTTTAAATAGGATTAATTTATTTAATGATAGTAATTTTAGTTCATTTTCTTTAAATTATATTTAATTTAGGGGGGTGTTAGGGTTAGACTTAGGTTTAGGGGTTAATAACTTTATTATAGTAGCGGCGACGTTGGGGGCGGGAGATTATGGGTTAATAATTGTAGGTAGGTGGCGGCGAGGTTGGGGGGGAGGGCAGATTAGGGGGTAATAAATATAATATAGGTGTCAGCGATGTTAGGGACAGCAGATTAGGGGTTCATAGGGATAATGTAGGTGGCGGCGATGTCCGGTCAGAAGATTAGGGGTTAAATAATTTTATTATAGTGTTTGCGGTGTGGGGGGGCCTCGGTTTAGGGGTTAATAGGTAGTTTATGGGTGTTAGTGTACTTTTAGCAGCTTTATGTTCCGGCGTTAGCCCATAAAACTCTTTATTACTGACTTTTTTTGCGGTTGGAGTCTTGGCGGTAGAGGCTCTACTGCTCACTTCTTCCAAGACTCGTAATACCGGCGTTAGGCAAATCCCATAGAAAAGATAGGATACGCAATTGACGTAAGGGGATTTGCGGTAGCCTTGAGTCGCGGAAAAAAAGTGAGCAGTAGACCCTTTCCTGCCTGACTCGTAATACCAGCGTTAGCTAAAAAGCAGCGTTAGGACCCCTTAACGCTGCTTTTTAATGCTAGCGCAGAACTCGTAATCTAGGCGCAAATGATTTAGAGGTGTAATCTATATCTATCTGTTTAGCTGACCAGGGAACTAAGTTAATATAGGACTTATACGTAACGAAGCAGTGTTGTTAAAATGAAGGGTTAAGGTTAGATTGAAGGCTCTCTAATAGTATAACAGATCAAATCTACTAATTCTTAGAGCTACTTCCGTGTAGATTTTCAGTAGATTTCGGGGTGGCTAAGCGAGCACGTTGTATTTCTTTTGCTTTCTCAAGGAATATACAAACCGTCACTTGAAACACAATCACATTTAATACTTATTAGGCACTAAGAATTAAGTAAAGAGCTTTTGAGCTCAATTATTTAGGGTTTTTCGTTTTTCCTTTTGAGGTCTAATTTTTTTATTATTTGTATATATTCTTTTCTCTTCATATTTGCTACTTAACCCACACGTTAGAGAACACAGAGAACACAATCCTTTGTTGGATATCTACCACACGTATTTCTTCTATTTATGGAAAAATTTGTCAAATCCAGATCACCCGCTATGCCACCCAAAACGAAAGATAAAAAAACTTCACAATAAAGGCTCTGAGCATACTTTAGAAAATAGCTTAGACGGGTCTTACATAAATATTCTAGAACCCCATCAATTGTTACAACATATATCTGACCTTATATTACCTCAGTTTAACAATATTAAACAAGGAATCACCACTTTATCAAAAGAGATCAGACAATATGCTAGTAGGCTTTCTGAAGCCGAATTGAGAATATCCAATGTAGAAGATCAAGTATATAATACAGATCAAATGGTACTATCACAAAACAAACCGTTGCTAGCCCTACAGAACAAAAAAGAGGACCTTGAAGATAGAGCCTAAAGGAATAATATTAAGGTGATAGGGCTTCCAGAGTCTAGTGAATACAAATATTTGGTTTATTTTGCTGCAAATACACTACTACAATGTCTAAGGATACCCCCACATGTGATCCCAATTAAAATCGAGAGAGCTCATAGGATAGGCATAAGGAGACCAGAACTCAAGCATCAAAAGGCCAGACCAATTATAATTAAAGTGTTAAACTTTCAAGATAAGGTGAACATTTTCAGACAGTACTGCAAGAGGCAGGAACTAACTATAGGCTATAGTAGAATCTTCTTGTTCCAAGATTTCTTGAGATGGCACCATTCTGAACCAAACTTATTGAGGCTAAATCAGCTAGGATGATTTATCCGGCTAAAATCTGTGTAGAGACCAATGGTACAACAAGGAACCTTCTCACTGTATCAGAGGTTAAACATTTTTGCAAAGAACATGGTCTATTGCAACTACCAGCAAATTAGCTCATTCCAGAGATTAATATGATGACCAAACTGAATTTTTATCCATGTATATTTTGTTATGTCCTATGGTGTGCCGGTGAGGGAGGGAGGCGGGGTGTGTTTTTAATATTACTCCTGTTCATGCCACAGTTTTATACTTGTGTGCTCTAGGTGCAGATTACGCGCACAGAGCTATTAGAGAGGTTAAAAGATAAGTATGAATGGCAAATAAGGTTAATTTGTTATCATGGATCATGGGAGGAATAACCTCTCCCATAAAAGATAATTAATTTTAAAACAATTAGGATATCTGAAGCCAAGTATAGTGTTCCTACAAGAGACACATCTCAAACAAACTGAAACTGAGAAGCTTAAAAGTAGATGGGTAGGGGAAGTACTATCCACGCCTTACTGTGGCAGGAGAAGGGGGGTAGCAATACTTTTCAATAAGAACCTATCCTATAATATATTATCCCAGGAAATGGATAAGCAGGCCAGATACCTAATTATAGAATTACAAATACATAACTTTAATCTTGTTCTATGTAATCTATACAGCCCCAACAAGATGGAGCATGAATTCTGGGAGGAGTTGAATAATAAACTTATAAAGCACATAGGGAAGAATATAATTGTGGGGGTGGGGGGGTGGGTTCAATTTGGCACCAGCACCTTCAGTGGATAGGTTAAAGTGTTGTCACTCCAGAGATACTAAAAAAGAAGCCAGAATTTTGAGTTCCTTTTGCAAAGGATTAAGATTACAAGATATATGGAGAATTCAAAATCCAGATACATGTGATTTTACTTGTGTATCTAAAACATTTAATACATTCTCATGAATAGACCTCTTTCTAATTACAGATAATTTATTGGGGCTTAATGTTAATTCAGAAATTAAAATATCAGTATATCGGATCATGCGATTATCACATTAGAGATACAGAATACAGCACAACCTAAATTTGACACTGGTAGATTCATGTTCCCTAGATATTTAGCAGATACTATACATTTTAAAAATCAAATTAATGAGAAATGGAAGGAAGTGGTTTAATAAAGCATACATATGAAAGTGTGAAACATACTGGCAAGCAGCTAAAGCTTTCCTAAGAGGTGCTATTAAAGCCTACACATGTACGTGGAAGATAAAAAATAGAGAGAAATCTCCAATTATCTAACCAACTTAAAAATAGTTATAGAGCATATATAAGTAGCCCCAACCCTCAAGCATCGATCAAATATCAAAACAGCAAACAAGAAAGAGATCTTTTTGTAAAACAAAATACCATTCAACAAGATAAAAAAGATAGAGCTCTTTATAGAGACTACTTTGGAAGATCGGCCAAATATCTATCTAGGCTTATTAAAAACAGTATGCAAAAGAACCATATTGCTTCAATTAAAATAGGATCACATAGTGTATCAACTATTAAAGAAGTGAAACAGGCAATGTATGAATATTTCCTCCAATTATATACAAACCCTAAGGTGAATAAGCTGAATAAAATCGATTTCTGGCACAAATTAGATATTACAAGATTTGCTGAGGAGGATGTTTTGCTTTTAAACAAATTATAACGTAAGATGAGGTAGTCAAAACTATGAGGCATATTTATCAAATGTCTGTCGGACCTGATCTGACAGTGCGGATCAGGTTCGACAGACATTGCTGAATGCGGAGAGCAATACGCTCTCCGTATTCAGCATTGCACCAGCAGCTCTTGTGAGCTGCTGGTGCAATGCCGCCCCCTGCAGATTCGCAGCCAATCGGCCGCCAGCAGGGGGGTGTCAATCAACCCGATCGTACTCGATTGGGTTAAATTGTGGCGATCTCTGTCTGCCTGGGTCATGGAGCAGCGGTCTTTAGAACGCTGCTCCATAACTCGCGTTTCTGGCGAGTCTGAAGACTCGCCAGAAAAACGGGCCCTCAAGCTCCGTTTGGAGCTTGATAATGGGCCTCTATAACTCAGATAAAATTGAATAAAGCACCTGGATCATATATACTACCTGCAGAATTTTATAAAATGTTACCAGCGAAATTACCCCAACTCTTAATAACCTTTATAACACTAATTTTGCCAAAGGGGAAATGCATTCTAAATATTTTGTGGCATCCTCTATTACAATAAGGTATACATAAATGTATAATTACGCCATATATGTTATCTCTTTTTTGTAATCAGTGTGTAAAACAATAAAAAAATATAAAAAAAAAAAAAGAGTACCTTGTAGTTGTGCGAGGTACAGCTGTGGAAGGGCAATTGGGACTGTTTGGAGTAGGTATAGAATGCGTGGAAAGATAGACATTTTAACTACTTGGACTCTACCCCATCAAGAGAAAGGCTTTGGCTGCCAGGCTTAGCATTCCTTTTGGTTGTTCTGTAGGAGCGGTTTGAAGTTAGCTGAATATAGAGAGGATAATTTAGGTGTTATATTTATGCCTATGTATTTTATGTTGTCTTTCTGAAATTGATAAGGGCATATTTTAGAAAGTTCTTGCAGTCTCAGAGGGGGTAGGTTGATGTTTAGTACATTGGAATTCTGGCAATTAATATGAAAATGTGAGATTTCTCCAAATCTGTGAAATTCGTCAAGGAGTGAAGGGATCGATTGTAGTGGATCAGTAATAGTTAGCATAATATCACCAGCGTATAAGCTGATCTTGTAATTATTTGGTCCTATTGGGAGTTCTACAATTTTATGATTTAATCTAACGTGGGCAGCCAGTGGCTCCATTGCAAGGGCGAATAGCAGGGGGGATAGCGGACATCCCTGTCATGTTACATTATTAATTAAGAAGGATCCAGAGAAGGTGCTATTAACTTTAATTTTGGCAGAAGGATTATGATATAGACTAAATATCCTGCTAATCATAAGCCAGTTGAGTCTATCAAATGCTTTTTCCGTGTCAGTTGAGACCAGGACCGTCTCCATATCGTGTGCTGTGGCTTAATCAATCAAATGTAATGTCCTAATTGTGTTGTCCCTGGCCTCCCGACGCAGAACAAAGTGAACCTGATCCACATGGATAAGTTGTGGTGGATATTTATTTATTCTATTAGCGTATATCTTGGCGTCTGAGTTTATTAAGGAAATAGGTCTGTAATTCCTAGGTTCCTGAGGGAATTTGTCTGGTTTATGTATAAGGGTGACATGTGCAGAAAACATATCTTGTGAGAATGAACCATTATGATCTCTAGAATGGAAAACTTTAGTCAATTGTGGAGCTAGGATTTGTTTAAACGTTTTGTAGTATAAATTGGAGAAGCCCTCTGGCCCAGGGCTTTTCTGATTTGGGAGGGAATCAATTGCTCAAATCACTTTTGTAAAATCAATTGGTGTCTCAAGAAGTGCAGATTCTTCCTGCGATAGAGTAGGTAAATCTGCTTCTAATAGATATGTTTCCATTTTATGAGTATCATGAGGATTTCCTATGGGGGGGTAGGTTATATAACTTCTGATAATAGTCTTTAAATACCAAGGGTATCCCGTTGCTATCTTGTATGATAGAATGTTCAGGTGTGAAGAGGTTGTGTACGTATGAATTAAGCGTCCTTTGGCGAGGGGCCCTCGCTAATAGTGTGCCTGCTTTATTCCCTTCATTAAATAAAGTTTTCTGAGGAATGCGTTGAAGTCTGATCTAGCCTTCGTTAATTCCTTGAGTAATTTAGGGTTTGAAGAAGCATATCAGTCTGATCCTGACTTCACAGTACAGTCCAGCCCCAAAATACCAGGCAATCCCTCTCTGAATGAGAGAAGCAGCAAAACCCCAGACGTATGTTTCGGCCTATTATGGGCCACATCAGTGAGGTGCAGCCATATCCCTCTAGGCACACTGAGCAACAGCTCCACATCTGGATTCCCGCATCACACTTAGGAAGACTTCCCAAAATGTCATAATTTGCATAAGTAAAAAGAGAGAAGCGCTCAACCTAGGAACGAACAATAGCATAATAGCTTGCTCTATGGCTAGTTACCACCCAAGAAGCAGCCTCTTTTTGCTCAACATGTGCCTTTCACAGAGAAGAACTTTCCTGAAGCATATCAGTCTGATCCTGACTTCACAGTACAGTCCAGCCCCGAAATACCAGGCAATCCCTCTCTGAAGGAGAGAAACAGCAAAACCCCATTGACAAGGCCCACAATAGGCCGAAACATATGTCTGGGTTTTTGCTGTTTCTCTCTTTATACTTGTGAGCCACGCACAACTTTCAGGCAAAACGGAAAGCCCCATCTATAAGGTATCTTTTGAGCTTGCAGGTGTTGAGTAAGATACCTAGCTTCTTTTCTTTTGGCAAGTGTTAAAGGGCTGAGATCAGCATATATTTGTAGTTGTGCCCCTTCAAAAGTAAGATTTTGAGTCTTTATAGCTGCTGTGAAGATCTTTTCTTTATCTTTATATGACTGAAATTTCAGGACGACATCTTTGGGTGGGTCAGAGTCTCTAGGAGGCGGCATAAGGACTCTATGAGCTCTGTCTAGGGGCATATTAGCTTCTGTTTCAGAATCAGTAAGATGTTGGAACAGCCTTTGAAGGTAGACGTCCAGTTGTTGTGGCTGTATGAGTTCAGGTATGCCGCTGATACGGAGATTCTGTCTTCTTCCCCGGTTGTCAAGGTCTTCTACATGGGATTGCAGATTCTCAATAGTGGTATGTAGTTGGTGAAGTTGTCTCGACATGGTGTCAAATTCTGTGCTTAAGTATTCCGATCCCTCCTAAAGGTAATCTACTCTATCACCCAGCTCATTCAAATTCTTTTTAACTGCCTTAAGTCCAACTTTAATCAATTGGCTCACTTGCGACAATAAATTTGCAAAGTTCTCTTTTGTAGGTAAGGAGCTATGGTCTTCCTCGAGAGATGGATGAAGAATCAGAGTCTTCCGAGTCACTGACATTATCTTGATTGTCCGCCAAGAGGTTAGGCGTGGCCTCAAGTGGTTTGAAAAATTATTTTAGTGCAGTATTAGAGCTTTGTGGTTCCTTAGTGTGTTTTGGGCACTTAATAGTCCTGGTATTCTTCTCAGAAGACATGCGGCTAGATTACAAGTGTTGCAGTACAGCTTTTAACGCTGATCAATGGCAATTCCAGCGTAATGGCCAGGAACGCATATTACAAGTCGTGTCGGTATAGCTTTAACGCAAGCATTGTAGCCTGTATTGCAACATCCATTCAGCATTCAAAAAAATGACGTTTTTGTGTGGGTTTTTCATAGTGCCGGTATTACAGGTTGTGCGTTGAGGCTAAAATGCTTGCGTTACAGCCTTTACCAACGCAATCCATGCCGCCATCTGAGAGCAGAAGTTATGGATTTTGCCAAACAAAAATGTTTTACAAAACTCATAACTAAACTGTTACAAAGTACACTAACACCCATAAACTACCTATTAACCCCTAAACCGCCACCCTCCTGCATCGCAAACACTATAGTAAAGCTAATAACCAATAATCTGTCACTCCCCGACATCAACGACACAATAATAAAGCTATTAAACCCTAAAACTTCGGCCTCCCACATCGCCGCCACTAAATAAACCTATTAACCCCTAAACCTCCGGCCCCCCACATCACCGCTACTAAATAAACCTATTAACCCCTAAACCACCAGCCCCCCCACATCACTAAACACTAAATTAAACTATTAACCCCTAAAACTAACACCCCCTAACTTGAAATTACAATTACAATTTAACTCTCTTAAAATAAATAAAAACTTACCTGTGAAATAAAAATAAACCTAACATTAAACTATAAGTTAACCTAACATTAGTATTCTAATAAAATAAAAAAATACTAACAATTAAAAAACCTAAATTACAAATTTAAAAAAACCTAACACTACAAAAAAAAATTTAAAAATCTAAAATCTAAATCATGAAAAATAAAAAACACTAAGCTTACAATAAATAATAAATGCAATTATCAAAAATAAAAACAATAACACCTAATCTAATAGCCCTATAAAAATAAAAAAGCCCTCTAAAAATAAAAATACCCCCTAGCCTACAATAAACTACCAATAGCCCTTAAAAGGGCCTTTTGTAGGGAATTGCCCTAAATTAAACACCTCTTTTTCCTGTAAAAAAATCAGCCAATAGTATTTCAGTAGCTCTTATCCTATTGGCTGATTTGAATTTGAAGAATCAAATCAGCCAATAGGAATGCAAAGTACGCCATTTTGAAACAGCTACCTTGCATTCCACTTCAGTGTACGGCGGTGACCATATGAAGAGATCACTCCGTGCAGGATGGGATCAGCTTCCAGGATAGCTCCGCTCCGCGCTGCGGGGATGAAGATGTCCCCAAGATGGATAAAGGTGTCGCCGCCTGGATGAAGACTTCTCGCCGCCTGGATGAAGATGGATGTCCGGACTTCAGGAACTGTGAGTAGATTTTATAGGGTTAGTGTTAGGGTTTTTTTTTTTTCATTTTTTTGGGTGGGTTTTTTTTTTTAGATTAGGGCTTTGGGCTTTTGTTAAAGAGCTGAATGACCTTTTAAGGGCAGTGAAAAAGAGCTGAATGCCCTTTTAAGGGCAATGCCCATGCAAATGCCCCTTTAGTGGCAATGGGTAGCTTAGGGTTTTTTTAGAGTTAGCTTTTTTATTTTGGGGGGTTGGTTGGGTGGTGGGTTTTACTGTTGGGGTTTTTTGTTTTTTTTTACGGGTAAAAGAGCTGTTTAACTTAGGGCAATGTCCTACAAAAGGCCCTTTTAAGGGATATTGGAAGTTTATTGTAGGCTAGGGGGTGTTTTTATTTTGGGGGCTTTTTTCTTTTTATAGGGCTATTAGAGTATGTGTAATTGTTTTTATTTTTGATAATTTAATTTATTATTTTTTGTAAGCTTAGTGTTTTTTATTTTTTGTAATTCAGTGTTTATTTTTTGTAATTTTAGATTTTTTTCTTAGTGTTAGTTTTTTTAAATTTGTAATTTAGATTTTTTTATTGGTAATATTTTTTTATTTTATTAGAATAGTAATGTTAGGTTAATTTATAGTTTAATGTTAGATTTTTATTTCACAGGTAAGTTTTTATTTATTTTAAGATAGTTATATTGTAATTTTAATTTTAAGTTAGGGGGTGTTTAGGGGTTAACGGTTTAATTTAGTGTTTTACGATGTGGGGGGCTGGCGGTTTAGGGGTTAATAGGTTTATTTAGTAGCAGCGATGCGGGGGTCCAGAGGTTCATGAGTTAATAGGTTTATATAATAGCGGCAATGTGGGGGGGCGGAGGTTTAGGTGTTAATAGGTTTATTTAGTGGCGGCAATGTCGGGGAGCAACAGAATAGGGGCTAATAACTTTATTATAGTGTTGGCGATGTCGGGGAGTGGCGGAATAGTGGTTAATAACTTTATTTAGGTGTCGGCGATGTCAGGGAGTGGCGGAATAGGGGTTAATAACTTTTATTAGTGTTGGCGATGTCGGGAGAAGCAGATTAGGGGTGTTTAGACTTGGGGTTTATGTTAGGGTGTGAGGTTTAAACGTAATTTTTTTTCCCTATAGACATCAATGGGGTTGCGTTACGGAGAATTTTCATTCTGCACTTCAGGCTTTTTCTAACACTCTCCCAATTGATGTCTATGGGGGAAAGTGTGCACGAGCACGTCAAAGCAGCCCTTGGCTTTTGTGCGGTATGGAGCTTAATGCCACCATATCGCACGCACAAGGAGGCTTTTCAGTAACTCGTAATGGCAGCGCTATGGAGAGTGAAATAACGCAACTTTTTTGGCGTTAGTTTCGCACCCTGTTTAGAGCAAAACTCGTAATCTAGGTGATTGTTAGCAGGTGTTCCTCTGTGAGAGATAGTGGATCTCAGCTATTTGTCACTTTTGTGCCCTTAATATATATAAACAAAGTTTTATATCCAGTTCTGAGAGTATAATAAGTGTGTGCTGCTAAGACTTTCTTCAGTTCATAGTTAGTTGGTATAACTAGTAGCACT
This sequence comes from Bombina bombina, assembly GCF_027579735.1. Classification (NCBI taxonomy): domain Eukaryota; kingdom Metazoa; phylum Chordata; class Amphibia; order Anura; family Bombinatoridae; genus Bombina; species Bombina bombina. The sequence continues at coordinate 471,488,100 of NC_069504.1, read as the reverse complement.
GCTGTCGATATTGCCTTGAGTAGTGTCAGCCACCTGCAGTAGGAAGGGTGCTGTGGGCTATGCAGGAACAGAAAAATGGAGCACCAGCCGGTGGTTTAAAAATTCAAATTTATTCAGTATAAACTTAAAAACAGGATACCAGAGGTATAATATACAAAGATAGGAAGTCACCTAGATGCAGCTGATGCTTTTCAGCCCTGGGTCGTAGTCAAAGCTGATGTATCTTAAAAACTAAAACCGCCATTTATAGCTTTAAACTGATTACTATTGGATAATTACTATTAATTATCTATCTCTCGTTAAAGTTCACAGAGCTTTAACCCTATACTGATGGGTAATTAAATTGGACAAAAGTTGGCTTTTTGTTACACTACGGTTGTAAATATTACGTTTCATAACAAATGTGAATAAAAAATTATTCTGTAAGAATTAAACACATATTCTCACACTTTTGGACCTTACAAATTGCAAATTACAAATATATTCTGTGCGAACAAAAGTATACTTTTCTTAAGATTTTGACAATAGAAAAGACAGTATGGGGCCCATTTATCAAAGGGCTTGCGGACCTGATCCGACACTGCGGATCAGGTCCGCAAGACCTCGCTAAATGCGGAGAGCAATACGCTCTCCGCATTTAACATTGCACCAGCAGCTCACAAGAGCTGCTGGTGCAACGCCGCCCCCTGCTGACTCGCAGCCAATCGGCCGCCAGCAGGGAGGTGTCAATCAACCCGATCGTATTCGATCGGGTTGATTTTCGGCGATTCCTGTCCGTCTGCTCAGAGCAGGCGGACAGGATTATGGAGCAGCGGTCTTTAGACCGCTGCTTCATAACTTGTGTTTCTGGCGAGTCTGAAGACTCGCCAGAAACACGGCCCTTCAAGCTCCATACAGAGCTTGATAAATGGGCCTGTATATGTCAATATATCAATATTACAGTATACCTAATACAAAGTCCAATTTTTAATAAAGAAAGTATTCCTTATTGGAAACATTTGATGCATTATGACACCAGTAATCAAAAAGAATAGAATCATATTCAGTTATAGTACATATGTTTGAACTAGTACTTTGCTAAGCTTCAGAAATATATATTAGACGGGTTAATTATTAGAACTTATTCCCCCTTATTTAGGAAAAAAAAACTACAATTGGGGAAATGTACTATCTAATAAACAAATGTATTTGTGATATGCAATTCACTGATTTCAGGGCTGGTTAGAGGGTCAAAAACTACTGCCAGAAATGTATCAGGTCATAATCTGAATTGAGACCATCTGGGCATCTTGTTTTTAGTTTAAAAATCCAGAATACCTCCTGTCTGGCCAGTAATTTTTCCCTGTCACCTCCTCTGTGTGGGGACATTACCTTTTTCAATGCAGGTCCACCTAAAAGACTCCACACTTTTACCATGGGTCTGTGTAAAGTGTTGTACCAAAGGGGTACTCGCAGTGCCACTTTTGATACTAGACAGGTGTTCCCTGACCCTAGATCTCACCTCACGTGTAGTGAGGCCCACATACTGTTTGTCACATACTATGCAAGTTTGGTTGGAGCCACCATATTCCCTATAGTCTTATGTCTTTGTATGCAAATCTATAGTTTTTTGTTGTCAGTTCCATTAGTTTGTTATCGGCCCTTAAAACAGGGAGATGGTTCCTTATCACATCCCAGATCTGATTGTATTGTTCAGAATAATCCGTGATAAACAAAATTTCCCCCTTTCCAAATGTTTTATTCTTAGCTGATGGATCTTTGGGTTTTAATAAGACCATTCTGTCTAATTTGTCAACAGATTTTGTGGCTGTGGTAATAATTTTCTTACTATATGCCCTTTTTTCAAGGCGTTTGATTAATTTGTCCGATTCTTCACGGAATTTGGTCTCTTCAGAACAATTTCGCTTTATGTGTATTAACTGTCCTTTTGCTATACCCTTGAACACGCTTCCCGGATGGCAACTAGAAGCGTGCAAAAGGGTATTGCCAGAGATGGGCTTTTTGTATACCGTGGTGGAGATTATCTCACCACTAATTCCTGTCAGGGTTAGGTCCAAGTAATTGATACTGGTCTGGTTCCTCTCAAAGGTGAAGCCAATATCCAGATCATTGGAATTTAGATATTCGATAAACCGATTAAATCAATCATTGTCCTTCCAGATAAACAGAAGGTCGTCTATGAATCTCTATTAAACTACTATCTCTGAGCCGAGGGGGTTCCCATCTCCAAAAATGTGAAACAGCTCCCACTAACCCATGAACAGGTTGGCGTACGAGGGCGTACGAGGGGCAAACTTGGCCCACATAGCGGTCCCACAGATTTGGAGATAGAACACCCCCTCTTACTTGAAGTAGTTGCGTCGAAACAAGAACTCTGCCACTCTATATACAATATCACAAAGCTCAATGTTTTACCCGTGGTAAATATTCATGAAATATGCTATAGCCAGAAGGCCTTTTTCATGAGGTATAGAGGAATATATTGCTTTTACGTCCACCGTCAGCCATTTAAATTCCTCTTTCCATTCCATATTAGAGACAAGGTTTAAGATATGTTGTGAATCTTTAACATAACTCCACAAGTTTAATACGGTTGTAAAATTAGATCTAACCATTCAGATAAATGCTCAATTAAGGATCCGATCCCACTGACAATCTGTCTACCCATTACATTAACCAAGGACTTGTGGACCTTAGGGAGATGGTTAAACACTGGTATAATAGGGTTTAGAGGGATTAGGTAAACACCTGTGTCTTTGTCAATCCTCTCACACTTGTACTACATCTAAACCTGACAGGCAACATCCTTTTGGACTCCTTCTACCATTGGAAATTCCGAATAGGTCATGGAAATACATAGCCATGGATTTTATTGTGGATTTACCTAGGTCCGAGAAAAATAATACTATATTGGTTGTTGTAGATCTCTTTAGCAAAATGGCACACTTCATTCCCTACCACCGTTTACCAACAGATTCTCAAACTGCACGGTTATTTCTTGACAACATATTCAAATTACATGGACTCCCCACTACTATCACTACAGATAGAGGAACACAATTTACTTCAAGGTTTTGGAGAGAACTTTGTAAGACACTGAATATACAGCAAAGTACAGCCTACCACCCACAGTCTAACAGGCAGACAGAACGTCTGAATCAATGGCTATAGTTATACAAACTCACAACAGGACAATTGTACATCTTATCTGTCATCCGCGGAATTCGCTTACAATAACTCTGATCATTATTCAACAAAAGTATCCCCGTTCTTTGCCAACTATGGATACAATCCCACATTCCATTTCCTTCCACTTTGTGAATCATCCTGCCCAGCAGTTAATGACCAGATGAACACTTTGTCCCAGATCTTCAAAATTCTCCAAACTAACATCATCAAAGCTAAGAGCAGACAAAAAAGTATTACGATACTAAAAGGCTACCTCCACCTAGCAATGCTGTCAGAGATCAAGTCTGGTTGTCCACCAAGAATCTTAAATTGCATTCGCATAGCTGAAAATTCAGTAATCTTTTCGTCAGTCCCTTCAAGATAATCAAAGTGGTCAATCCGAACGCTGTGACTCTTGCCTTACCATTATCCTATAAGATCCACCCTACTTTCCACGTATCACTCCTGACACCCCATAGATTAACTTGTGAGCCGCCTTCTGGAAGAGATCCACTAGCTACTACCGTCAATGCCGATGAAGAATTTGAGGTCGACAGCATCTTAGACTCCCGCTAGTATAAAGGTGTATTTCAATATCTGGTACATTGGATCGGTTTCCGCTCTGAAGACGACTCTTGGGAGCCCTCTACCAACATATTGGCTCTGCGAATGATCTCTCTTTTTTCACTGCAGACATCCGGAAATACTTTGTCCTTGATCCATGGAGCGGCTCTTCGGGAGGGGGATTATGTCAGATCCTGTCAGTTGTCGTCTCTGCCATTGTACACCTTTAAGAGGCGGAGACCTCCTTCCACGCTCCCTATAAATCCACCAACCTGATTCTATCTTATTGCTTGGTAATGTTTGTATTCCCACGAATGCAGGAGTAAACTTGGACTGCCTGCCTTCCAGTGCATGTATCAGAAGATCGATACAATTCTAACTTCCAGAAGCTTGTCGCATCCTGACCTACGGGTTTAAACTCCTCTCACAGAAATGCCTAGGGGTGTGGCCTCACACGCTACTGCACACTGCCGCCTCTGCCTGTCTCTTGCAGCGTGTGAAACTCAGCCTGCAGCTTCGGATCATCATCAAGTGAGAACCAGGCACCTGAGCTGTTATCCAGTATCAGCATAACAAGTAAGCCATTACTCTATTCTACTAATGTACCGGTTATCTCGCAAACATATTACTGGTTTATTAAAACTCAATCCAGTCATAGTATGTCTTAGAGATTTATACCGGCATACACACTTCACTATTAAACTGTGAACTTTCCTATTTAACCTTTAAACAGATTTACATACCAGAGTTCCTGGACAGTTACCAAACTTAAAGAGATTTACTTATAGTACAAATATTAGAATTCAGCCATTGAGATTCTCTCTGTTCATATATACAGATATCAGCTACATGTTGTTGTATTTATGCAAATTAGGGACTGACAGGTATACATACTAAACCCAAATTTTTTTTCATGATTCAGATAGGTGTACAATATACCACTTTTGATATCTGGGATCCTCATTAAAAAATAATAATAACAGAAGTTGAGTGATTGACTCTTAAAGGGACAGTCTACTTGAAAATGTTTATTGTTTAAAAAGATAGATAATCCCTTAATTACGCATTCTCCAGTTTTGCATAACCAACACTGTTATATAATATACTTTTTACCTCTGTGATTACCTTGTATATAAGCCTCTGCAGACTGCCCCCTTATGCCAATGCTTTTGACAGACTTGAAATCTAGCCAATCAGTGCTGACATAAATAAGTAATTAGAAAAGTGTGCACAGTTTTATATTTATGACACACTACAAATACCAGCTGTGGGCTAGATTACGAGTGGAGCAGTAGTTTGCATTCACGTTCAAGCATTAAAACTAGACATGTGCAATTCGTTTCGGCCGAATTTCTTTTTCGGACGAATTTTGGCCAATTCGGAGATTCAAATGAATCCGAATTTCCGAATTGGCACCATAATTAAAATCCCAAAAAATTCAGAAAATGAATAAATCAGTTTCCGAATTTTCAGATCCATTCTTTATTCATATTCTGAATTTTTCATTGTTCTAATCTAAACCACAGATTCCCGACATCGCCGACACTAACTAAATCACTAAATAAAGCTATTAACCCCTAAACTGCAGTTCCCCCACATCGCAGACACTAACTAAACCTATGAACCCCTAAACCGCAGTTCCCCGACATCGCCGACACTAACTAAATATATTGACCGCCAAACCACCGTTCCCAAACATCGCCAACACTAACTAAACCTATTTACCCCTAAACCGCAATTCCCCGACATCGCCAACACTAACTGAAACACTAAATAAACCTATTAACCCCTAAACCGCCGTTCCCAAACATCGCCAACACTAACTAAACCTATTAACCTCTAAACCACCATTCCCAAACATTGGCAACACTAACAAAACCTATTAACCCCTAAACTGCTGCCCCCCACATCGCAACAACCTAAATTAAATTATATTAACCCCTAAACCTAACACCCCCTAACAGACTTTAACATAATTAAAATAGAACTAAATTAAAGTTACAATTATTAACTAACTACCTATTTAAAAATAAATACAAACTTACCTGTGAAATTAAAATAAAACCTAAGCTAGCTACAATATTACTATTTACTAACTACCTAGTTAAAATAAATACAAACCTGTGAAATAAAAATAAAAGCTTAAACTAATAAAACCTAACATTACTAAAAATAAAAAACCTAACATTACTAAAAATAAAAAAAACTAACGGCCAGATTACGAGTTTTGCGGTAAGAGGGGTGCGTTGCTAACTTGCATGTTATTGTCACCGCTCACTTACCTACAGCGCTGGTATTACAGGTTTTTATAAACCCTACGTTAAAAGACAAGAAGTGAGCGTAGAGCAAAATTGAGCTCGATACCACACTCCAATACCAGCGCTGCTTAAGTCAGCGGTGTGCTGGTTGTACGTGCTCGTGCACGATTTCCCCATAGACATCAATGGGGAGAGCCGGCTGAGAAAAAGTCTAACACCTGCAATAAAGTAGCGTAAAGCTCAGTAACGCAGCCCCATCGATTCCTATGGGGAAACACATTTTATGTTTAAACCTAACACCCTAACATAAACCCTGAGTCTAAACACCCCTAATCTTACACTTATTAACCCCTAATCTGCCGCCCCAACATCGCCGACACCTACAATATACTTATTAACCCCTAATCTGCTGCTCCGGACATCGCCGCCAGTAGCATAAACATATTAACCCCTAAACCGCCACACTCCCGCATCACAAACATTAGTTAAATATTATTAAACCCTAATCTGCCGCCCCCAACCTTGCCGCCACTATACTATATTTATTAACCCTTAAACCTAAGTCTAACCCTAACCCCCCCCAACTTAAATATAATTTAAATAAATCTAAATAAAACCTACTATTAATAATTCCTATTTAAAACTAAATACTTACCTGTAAAAAAAAAAAACCTAAGCTAGCTACAATATAACTAATAGTTATATTGTATCTAGCTTAGGTTTTATTTTTATTTTACAGCTAAGTTTGTATTTATTTTAACTAGGTAGAATAGTTACTAAATAGTTATTAACTATTTACTAACTACCTAGCTAAAATAAATACAAGTTTACCTGTAAAATAAAACCTAACCTAAGTTACACTAACATCTAACACTACACTAAAATTAAATTACCTAAATTAAATACAATTAACTAAATTAAATACAAATACCTAAATTACAAAAAAAAACAACACTAACTTACACAAAATAAAAAACAAATTACAAGATATTTAAACTAATTACACCTAATCTAATAGCCCTATCAAAATAAAAAAGCCCACCCAAAATAAAAAAAAACCATAGCCTAAACTAAACTACCAATAGCCTTTTGCAGGGCATTGCCCCAAAGAAATCAGCTCTTTTACCTGTAAAAAAAAATACAAACAACCCCCCAACAGTAAAACCCACCAGCCACACAACCCCCCCTCCCAAATAAAACCCTAACAAAAAAAACCTCAGCTCCCCATTGCCCTGAAAAGGGCATTTGGATGGGCATTGCCCTTAAAAGGGCATTTAGCTCTAATTGCAGCCCAAAGCCCAAACCTAAAAATAAAACCCACCAAATAAACCCTTAAAAAAACCTAACACTAAACCCTGAAGATCCACTTACAGTTTTGAAGAGCCGACATCCATCCTCAACGAAGTTGGGAGAAGTCCTCAGCGTAGCGGCAAGAAGTCCTCAACGAAGCCGGGAGAAGTCTTCATCCAAGCCGGGAGAAGTGGTCCTCCAGACGGGCAAAAGTCTTCAACCAGACGGCATCTTCTATCTTCATCCATTCAGCGCAGAGCAGGTCCATCTTCAAGACATCCGACACAGAGCATCCTCTTCTGCCGACGACTACCCGACGAATGAAGGTTCCTTTAATTGACGTCATCCAAGATGGCATCCCTTAGATTCCAATTGGCTGATAGAATTCTATCAGCCAATCGGAATTAAGGTTGAAAAAATCCTATTGACTGATGCAATCAGCCAATAGGATTGAACTTCAATCCTATTGGCTGATCCAATCAGCCAATAGAATTGAACTCGCATTCTATTGGCATTTCGATATTTTTCGGCTCATTAAAATAAAAAAAGCCCTAATCTTAAAAAAAAACACCCCAAAAAAATAAAAAAATAGCTAACACTAACCCCAAAATCGGTACTCACAGTTGCTGAAGTCTGGCGAAAGATCTTCATCCAGGCGGCTCCATCTGTATCTATCGTGGGACCTGCATCTTCTATTTTCAACCCAACGGAGGCGGAGCAGTTGGTGGATGAGCGGAGGAGGAGGTCCAGACGGAGGTCCATCGGTCCGACGTGGAGGTCCTCTACATGCGATCGTCTGCCGCACACTGAGGATTCAATGCAAGGTACCCCTTTTATATTGAAGTAGCGTTGCATTCCTATTGGCTGAAAAATTTAAATCAGCCAATAGGAATGAGAGCTGCTTAAATCCTATTGGCTGATTTAAACAGCTCTCATTCCTATTGGCTGATTTTAATCTGCCCTGAAAAAAAGATATTGGTCTATCCCTAGTTGATAAGTCTGTAAAAACGTAAATACACATATAAATACAGATGTACACACACACACACACACATATATATATATATATATATATATATATATATATATGTATAAACACACACACACTGTATATATAAAATACACAACAGTGGTCCCAGCACAAGTAGTTTAACTCACAGTCAATTTTCTCATTAGGTGCACGCACGTCAGAGGGTCCTGCTGCTACTCTCATACATTTTTGAACCAAAGCAAAGAGGGGCGTCAGCACCAAATCTTCACCAAAGTATTGTCTTTATTTAAAAAAAGGCTGCAGAGGACTTTAACATAGAGATGCATACATATACATGTCTAAATATGTATGTATGTATGACCCGAAACGTCGCTGCTTTGTGTATTCATGTCACTTTAAATAAAGACAACACTTTGGTGAAGATTTGGTGCTGACGTCCCTCTTTGGTTTATTTATAGATATATATATATATATATATACTGTATACACATACATATTTAGACATGTATATGTATGCATCTCTATGTTAAAGCCCTTTGCAGTCCTTTTTTTGTTTTATAACACCTGAGACCTCACATTTTTATTTAATATTTTTTTAACAGATAGTGTTATTATAAGTGCAACTGTACTTTTAAATGTTGGTGTGTTTTGTGACTTTAGCAAAGTATATCAAGCAATTTAAGCACATTTGATAATAGGAGTAAATATGAAAATCGTTTAAAATTCTATCTGAATCCTGAAAGAACAAACATGGGTTTCATATCCCTTTAGAAGGTCCCATAGGATGTAACCTGTAGTGTACTGCAAACATTTAAGAATAAATGCTCTCAATAATTAGAACATTATCGGCTAGATTACGAGTTGTGCGTTAGGAGGGGTGCATAAATTACTTGTACTTTATTTCCATTGCACACTTTTCTTAACGTTGGTATTACGAGTCTCAAAACAACCTCGTAAGACATCGCGGTAACACTACTACTGTGTTTATTTTTTATGCATAATCACGGCAGCGTTAAACATTCTCCCATAGAGATCAATGATAAATTAAAGAAGCACAGATTTTTCAGCTAATACTCGATCTCGCGAGAAATACGCACTGCTCTGTCATATTACATATACGGAATAATGCACAACAAAAACACACATCAAATGTACAAACAACAATCACGCAACATAGCACATACGTATTACACATTCACAATCGGAAAAGAAAAGACTGCGCAACATTTACCCTAAAAGAGAAATACATAAATACGTCACGATCTTGCAACACGGAACAAAACAACATGAAAAAATAATTGCACACTCATACACAAACAAAACATTCGCATTCAAGATTACGGAACATTAGTACATAGAAACAAATACGACACCATCACAAATATGTATTTACAGATAATACTTTTGGACAATGTTATGCAAAACGATCACTATGACATCATCACATTATACACATTCCACAAATACTAACTCAATATGAGCATGCGCAAATTCACACAACTAATACACATTGCACACATACTAATTACAAACAAAGCACACCTGAACATACTTTACTTTGCAAACCGGTACATCATTAAACATTTACATAGGGTATATAAGCATGCTACTGTTCCAATCAGCCAATAGAATGTGAGCTCATTCCTATTGGCTGATTGGATCAGCCAATAGGATTAAACTTCAATCCTATTGGCTGATTGCATCAGCCAATAGGATTTTTTCTACCTTAATTCTGATTGGCTGATAGAATTCTAAGGACGTGCAATATCCCTAATAAACACTTATGGATAAACAAATATTTTGTGTGTAGATATTCCTATTTATACAGTTATCAATGGTAAGTGAAAACTGATACCTCTTAGGAATAACATAAACAAGTAATGAGAAAGAAAGTGAGCTTGTAGTCACAGGTATTAATGATGAAGTATACCTGGACTTTTATATCTCACTTCAATGATTAAGGTTGAATAAACAGGATTAACCTTCCTTTTCTGTCTCGAGTGTAACCCCTTATGATAATGTCTATGCCTTAGTTGCTTAAATGATAGAGGATCAATGAGGCAGATAAGCTTTTATGGCTTAGGTTTAGTTTGAGTCTCTGTAAGAATTGAGCATGTATTTAGAGAGTTAATGTGACAGGCAAACACACTAGTAAACAGTTTCTCTGTATAACTGGAGCATATAGCAGGTAGATAATATGACAGGCAAATACAATAGTAAGCAATTCAATTAGGCATTAGCTCTGTAGAAATTCCTAGGAGTAGTTACAGACAAGTGATTTAAGGCAGTCTCTTATACTAAGTACTTGCGTATAAATCCTAAGAAAAGGTAAGTTGAGAATAGGTCCGGTAGAGTTGAGAGGAGCTGAGATGTTTATCCGTTAGCGGAGGTAACACTCCGTGTTCAGCGTCCCTGCAGGCAGCGTGTTCCGACATCCGCATACACACTCTGTGATAGAGATGACGTCAGAGTGCTGTGAAACTCCGTTGGTGTGAGAGGCGATCTGAATGTGAGATCGTTAGAAGTATAATAAGTGGTAACAGATTTTAGTTGTATGAAGATAATGATATTGGTAAGGATATTGTTTGTCTTAAAAGAGTTTATCCAATCTGTTAAACTTAGGAGATAGGTAAAGGTTGTAGTAACTTTGCTTTACCCATACATTTGCAATTATCAAGCACCTGTGCATTGCTTTAGTCCCTCCTTTTATAGATGATCTGATATGCCTCTGTGTAAACCTTAAAGGGACAGATATTACCACATATAATCTACTAGAGGGGTAATGATATGACAGATCCCTCCCGTCAGGATATCCTCCTACCACCAACAGCACGTGGTTTCGTTGGATATTTAGTGTGGAATTCAGAAAGTAAATGAGGAGCATGAAGGTTAGAGTGTTGTACCCATGAATCTTCTTCTGGTCCATATCCCTTCCAGTGAACGAGATATTCAACTCTTCTCCAACGTATCCGGGAGTCAAGTATACTTTCTATTTCATAATCCGTTTGATCTGGTTCAGATTTGACAGGGGAGTCGTTGACTTGTGGTTGTATGGTGTTGGTTCCAAGGTAGGGTTTCAGAAGCGATACATGGAATGATGGATGTATCTTTAATGTTTGTGGTAGTTTTAGAGTGACGGCATTAGGATTGATGACCTTTGTTATGGAGTAAGGCCCAATGAATTGGTTTGCGAGTTTTTTACAGGGGACTTGGAGTCTAAGATTTTTTGTGGAGAGTAAAACTCTGTCTCCAACTTTAAAGGTTGGAGGATTACATCTTTTCGTATCATAATATCTCTTTTGAGAGGATTTGGCTTCTTCGAGGTGTTTCTTTAATAGTGTAAGAGAAGCTCTGATGTTTTGGGTATAATCCATGACGGTTGGATTACTGGATACAAGGTCTCGTCCAGGAAGAGACTTAGGGTGGTATCCATATGTAGCATGAAATGGTGATGTTTTGGTGGAGGTGTTTATAGAATTATTATACGCAAATTCAGCTAGAGGTAACCACTCAGCCCAGTCATCTTGAAGATGGCTTACATAGCAGTGAAGGTACTGTTCTAAAGTTTGATTTGTACGTTCCGTTAATCCATTGGATTGAGGGTGGAACGCGGTGGTGAGTCTTGAAGAAATTTGTAGTATACGACATAATTCTTTCCAAAATCTGGAGGTGAATTGTGTCCCCCGGTCCGACACAATGGAAGTGGGTAGTCCATGGAGTTTTACAATATGTGACATGAATATCTTGGCCGTAGTGATGGCAGTTGGTAAAGACTTTAACGGTATGAAATGTGCTAATTTGGTGAGATGGTCTATTACCACTAATATTGTGGTGAATTGGTTTGATGGAGGTAACTCCACTATGAAGTCCATAGCTATCATAGACCAAGGAACCTCTGGAATGGGTAAGGAACACATAAGACCAAATGGTTTATGATGGTCTTTCTTGTTCCGAGCACAAGTATTACATTTAGTCATGTAATCAACTACATCCTGATTGAGACGTGGCCACCAAAACGTCCTTTTGAGGAGTTCCATCGTTTTTACTATACCAGGGTGTCCTGAGAGAGGTGTATCATGATAATGTTGTATGAGTTCTTTGCGTAAAGAAGAAGGAATATAGGTCTTGTTGTTATGGATAAATAAACCTGTCTTCTCATCCCGTTCACAAGAAGGCGGAATCTCCGTATCAGATTGCAAAGCATTTATTATCTCAGTGAGTAAAGTAGTGGCAGAGGCAATGATTTTGTGAGGGGCAATGATAAATTTTTTCTCTGGTTCTTCAGTGGTGGGTTCCAGGGATCTGGAGAGAGCATCTGCCTTGATGTTCTTAGAACCTGGTCTATAGGTTATCAAAAATTCAAACCTGTCGAGGAAAAGAGCCCAACGGACCTGTCTAGATGAAAGAGTCTTGTTATTCCTGAGATATTGAAGGTTCTTGTGATCGGTGAAGATGTAAAACGGTTTGGAGGTGCCTTCGAGTAGATGCCTCCAATGTTCCAAGGCACATTTGATGGCTAACAATTCTTTGTCTCCTACGGAGTAATTTTGTTCTGCATTTGTGAGTGTTCTTGAATAATATGCAACTGGATGTAAAGTAGGATTAGTTAGAGATTGTTGGGAGAGTATAGCACCAATACCTGTATTCGAGGCATTTACCTCTACTGTGTATTGGTAATCAGGATGAGGGAGTTGTAGAACGGGAGAGGATGAGAATTTCCTTTTTAGAGAATCAAATGCCTCTTGAGCTTCATTGTTCCATAAGAATTTATGTTTGCCTGTTAGTCTAGTTAAAGGTTTGACAATCATAGAGAAATTTCTTATGAATCGTCTATAAAAGTTGGCAAATCCAAGAAATCGTTGTAGCGATTTTACCGAGGAGGGTTTAGTCCAGTTGAGTATAGCAGAAACCTTTTCAGGGTCCATCGTTACTCCGGTAGGTGAGATTATATATCCCAGAAATTTGATAGTCTTTACATGGAAACAACACTTCTCCATCTTGGCGTAGAGTTGATGTTCACGCAATCTTGCTAACACCCACCTAACATGTTTGATATGTTCATCTTCAGTACGAGAGTAGATCAAAATGTCATCTAAATAAATTACCACGCACACATCCATGAGATCTTTAAATATATCATTAATAAAATACTGGAATGTGGCGGGTGCATTGGTGAGTCCGAATGGCATGACATTATATTGGAACAACCCATAACGGGTCCTGAAGGCCGTTTTCCATTCATCCCCACTCTTCATCCGGATAAGGTTATAAGCACCTTTAAGGTCTAATTTTGTGAATATGGTAGCATCACTCAACCTTTCTAGAAGCTCGGGGATGAGAGGAAGGGGGTATCTGTTTTTGATGGTTATGGAGTTAAGAGCTCTGTAATCTATAATGGGTCGTCTAGTTCCGTCTTTATTAGTGACGAAAAATATGCCTGCGGCTGCCGAGGATGTACTAGGTGAGATAAAACCCTTACGCAAATTATCGTCTAGGTATTCCCTCAAGAATTGTAATTCTTTCTGTGATAGTGGGAATATTCTTTAAAACGGTATGACTGCACCAGGTTTTGTATCAATCGGGCAGTCATATGGCCGATGTGGAGGAAGATTTTCTGCTTCCTTTAGATTGAATACGTCTGAAAATTCAGCGTACTCTTGAGGTAAGGCTGTTATAGCGTGATTAATCTGTGTGTAAGGAAAACAAGTTGAAGAACAGTAAGAAGAGTCGAGTTTTACCTTGTTTATTGACCAATCAATTGTGGGATTATGTTTTTGTAGCCATGGATATCCCAGAATAATAGGGTGTATAGATCCAGGAATGATGTCATATGAAATATATTCTTTGTGACCTGTTTTTGTAGTGGTTAGAAGTGGAATAGTGTGATGTGTAATGGGACCCTTTAAATAATTAGACCCGTCAATAACTTTAACATAAACTGGTATTTCTTTCATCACACAAGGAATTTTATTTGCATTAACAATTTTCTGATCTATGAACATTCCGAAAGCACCGGAGTCAATCATAGCCTCGCTCTGGTAGAGGTGTTGGTCCCACTGTAAATACACAGAAATAGTCAAATGGGTATTTACTTTGGTAAGGATATTAGTGATACTGTAAGAAGTCTTACCCTTCTTTAGACGAAACAGGAGAGGACATGTAGACACTCCATGGTCTTTGTTAGCGCAATACATACATAGGTTGGCTAAGCGATGTCTTGTCTTTTCCTCTTGAGTTAGAGGGCCTTTTATGGTTCCAATTTCCATAGCCACCGCTGGTGTACTGGGTTTATCATAATGAACAGGATAATGCTTCTTTGTAAAGGTCTCGGGGTGTTGTCTTTCCATCTTACGTTCTCTGTAGCGTCGATCCATCGATATACAAACTTTTATTAAAGCCTCCAGAGTTTCAGGTAACTCTATACGAGAAAGTTCGTCTTTGAGGTGTTCTGATAATCCCAATCTGAATTGATTCTTCAGGCTGATTATATTCCATTGCGAGTCAGTAGCCCAGAGTTGGAATTCGGCAATATAATCTTCTACCGCTCGCTTTCCTTGTCTAATGGATCTCAGGTTTTGTTCCGCGGTACTCTGTTTGTTAGTATCCTCATAAAGTGTAGGCAGCAAAGAAATTTTCTAATGAATCTAGTATAGGATCTCCAGACTCAAAGAATCTGTCAGCCCAAGCCCTGGGTTCTCCAGACAGATATGATATAGTGGTACAGACCTTAATTCTCTCTGTACTGTATGTCTTGGGTTTCATACTGAATAGGAGCATGCATGAATTCTTAAATTCACTGTATTTCGAACGTACCCCTGTGAATGGGTGGGGTGGATTAATTTGTGGTTCTGGATGATCAGTGGGTTTCTGTGTGAAATAATCGTTCATTAAACGTTTGAGTGTGTTATTTTCAGTCTTTAGTTCATTTAAACCCTGTGCAAGTAATTCTACCTTATGATTAAGGGTGCCAATTTCATTGGTCATTTGCGCAGGATCCATTGTAATCCTTTTTAATGGCTTGATAATTCTGCAATATCCCTAATAAACACTTATGGATAAACAAATATTTTGTGTGTAGATATTCCTATTTATACAGTTATCAATGGCAAGTGAAAACTGATATCTCTTAGGAATAACATAAACAAGTAATGAGAAAGAAAGTGAGCTTGTAGTCACAGGTATTAATGATGAAGTATACCTGGACTTTTATATCTCACTTCAATGATTAAGGTTGAATAAACAGGATTAACCTTCCTTTTCTGTCTCGAGTGTAACCCCTTATGATAATGTCTATGCCTTAGTTGCTTAAATGATAGAGGATCAATGAGGCAGATAAGCTTTTATGGCTTAGGTTTAGTTTGAGTCTCTGTAGAATTGAGCATGTATTTAGAGAGTTAATGTGACAGGCAAACACACTAGTAAACAGTTCTCTGTATAACTGGAGCATATAGTAGGTAGATAATATGACAGGCAAATACAATAGTAAGCAATTCAATTAGGCATTAGCTCTGTAGAAATTCCTAGGAGCAGTTACAGACAAGTGATTTAAGGCAGTCTCTTATACTAAGTACTTGCGTATAAATCCTAAGACAAGGTAAGTTGAGAATAGGTCTGGTAGAGTTTGAGAGGAGCTGAGATGTTTATCCGTTAGCGGAGGTAACACTCCGTGTTCAGCGTCCCTGCAGGCAGCGTGTTCCGACTTCCGCATACACACTCTGTGATAGAGATGACGTCAGAGTGCTGTGAAACTCCGTTGGTGTGAGAGGCGATCTGAATGTGAGATCGTTAGAAGTATAATAAGTGGTAACAGATTTAGTTGTATGAAGATAATGATATTGGTAAGGATATTGTTTGTCTTAAAAGAGTTTATCAAATCTGTTAAAACTTAGGAGATAGGTAAAGGTTGTAGTAACTTTGCTTTACCCATACATTTGCAATTATCAAGCACCTGTGCATTGCTTTACCTCCCTCCTTTTATAGATGATCTGATATGCCTCTGTGTAAACCTTAAAGGGACAGATATTACCACTTATAATCTACTAGAGGGGTAATGATATGACAGGACGTCACTTAAAGGTACCTTAATTCAGCTTTAGTCGTCGGATGAAGAGGATGCTCCGCGTCGGATGTCTTGAAGATGGACCCGCTCTGCGCCGGATGGATGAAGATTGAGATGCAGTCTGGATGAAGACTTCTGCCCATCTGGAGGACCACTTCGCCCGGCTTGGATGAAGACTTCTCCCGGCTTCGTTGAGGACTTCGGCCTGGCTTGGATGAAGACTTCTCCCGGTAAGTCGATCTTCAGGGGCTTAGTGTTAGGTTTTTTTAAGGGTGTATTGGGTGGGTTTTATTTTTAGGTTAGGGACTTTGGGCCTGCAAAAGAGCTAACTGCCCTTTTAAGGACAATGGCCATCCAAATGCCCTTTCAGGTGCAATGAGGAGCTTAGGTTTTTTTTAGATATGTATTTTATTTGGGGGGTTGGTTGTGTGGGTGGTGGGTTTACTGTTGGGGGGGTTGTTTGTATTTTTTTACAGGTAAAAGAGCTGATTACTTTGGGGCAATGCCCCACAAAAGGCCCTTTTAAGGGCTATTGGTAGTTTATTTAGGCTAGGGTTTTTTTATTTTGGGGGGGCTTTTTTTTATTTTGATAGGGCTATTAGATTAGGTGTAATTAGTTTAAATATCTGTAATTTGTTTTATTTTCTGTAATTTAGTGGGGGGGGGTTGTACTTTAGCTAATTTAATTTAGTTATTGTATTTAATTTAGTTAATTTATTTAATTATAGTGTAGTGTTAGGTGTTATTGTAACTTAGGTTAGGTTTTATTTTACAGGTACTTTTGTATTTATTTTAGCTAGGTAGTTATTAAATAGTTAATAACTATTTAATAACTATTCTACCTAGTTAAAATAAATACAAACTTGTCTGTAAAATAAAAATAAACCTTAAAATAGCTACAATGTAACTATTCGTTATATTGTAGCTATCTTAGGGTTTATTTTATAGGTAAGTATTTAGTTTTAAATAGGAATTATTTAGTTAATGATAGGAATAATTATTTAGATTTATTTAAATTATATTTAAGTTAGGGGGTGTTAGGGTTAGACTTAGATTTAGGGGTTAACACATTTAGTATAGTGGCGGGCGACGTTGGGGGTGGCAGATTAGGGGTTAATAATATATTAACTAATGTTTGCGAGGCGGGAGTGCAGCTGTTTAGGGGTTAATATGTTTATTATAGTGGCGGCGACATTGGGGGCGGCATATTAGGGGTTAAAAAGTGTAGTTAGGTTACGGCGACATTGGGGGCTGCAGATTAGGGGTTAATAATATAATGTAGGTGTCGGCGATGTTGGGGGCAGCAGATTAGGGGTTCAGAAATATAATGTAGGTGGCAGCGTTGTCCAGAGCGGCAGATTAGGGGTTAATAATTTTATTATAGTATTTGCGATGCAGGAGGGCCTCGGTTTAGGGGTTAATAGGTAGTTTATGGGTGTTAGTGTACTTTTTAGCACTTTAGTTATGAGTTTATGTTACAGCGTTGTACCATAAAACTCATAACTACTGACTTTTAAATGCGTTTGGGATCTTGACAGGGTAGTGTGTACCGCTCACTTTTGACCTCCCAGGACAGACTCGTAATACCAGCGCTATGGAAGTCCCATAGAAAAAAGACTTTACAAAGTTTACGTAAGTCATTTTGTGGTAAGGCAAAGAAGTGTGCGGTGCCCCTAAACCTTCAAGACTCGTAATACCAGCGGGCGTAAAAAAGCAGCGTTATGACCTCTTAACGCTGCTTTTTTACCCTAACGCACAACTCGTCATCTAGCCGATTGCTTTTACTTGGCCCTCTTAAGTGGCGGCATAAAGTTTGTTTAGTTCCTGCAATACAAACTTTTACCAGTATGTCTTAAAGATATAATTAATCAGAAGTGGATGAGTTCTAAAATGGCTCAATAATACATTTTCTTCCTATGGTGCTATGCGGTTCCTAAACCTCTGAATATATATTTTCTTTATTGGTTAATGGCATATGTTATCTATCTAGCTGGTTATCCTACATAGGTTATCCACTTATCCAGATTTGTTTATTTGGAAGAGTTTTATAAATATACATTGATTTTATCTATTATATGATCCATGATTAGTTGGAATTCATTTTTGCTTTATCATTTTATTGTAATTTGAGATTGTTTTTATAATCTTTTATGGTTTTTTTAGGAGTGGTCCTATATGTATGGAGAAGTCCCAAATTTTACTACTGTGAATGTATATTAAATACTGAAGTATCTCTGTAAATAAATTTGTAATAATCTTTGCATACTCTGCTTGGGGTAATAATTTTTATTATATTGCATATAAACATATCCAGTATAATTAAGACTAATCTATATTCACACCAATCTATAGTCACTAATTTAATAATCCTTAGGTATTGAATTTGTGGTTTAGTCTATATTAACACACGTACAGACAATCCCAGTCTAATTAAGGCTAATCCTCTTAACACCTAGTTAAGGTCACATATTGAGATATCTTTAGCTTCTTCTAGCGCCCTCTAAATACTACATTCAATTTGTTCTCTAATTATATAACATACTTTGGAGGAAGGTGTGTTTTTAGAAGGGTTTGATATCTATACATTTTTGGCCAGCGCAGTACTTACTTATATATTTTTCTTGACAAACATATTAAAAAAAGATGGAGTATATTCATGGATTTGCACTTGCCTCAAAATATATTATGCAGGAAAAACATATTGCCTTCATTCGTTTCTTCAACGAGACAGCCATCAAAAGAGATTTTTGTGTTCTTTATCAGCTATGGTTCAACACTGTACATGATTGACACAATCCATACTCATCATGGTTTTAAATTTGTCTTCTCATTCACAAACGTGAGTTACGTGCAAAATCAAATATTGCGGGACAACGTAATCCAATCAGACGGATTTAAACACCTTGGCATGTGACGTCTTAAGCAAAATGGTACATCTGTGATCGTGTAAAAAAGTCATCCAATCAAAGGCGCATCCGAGATCGCGTAAAAATGGCATCCAATCCAATAAATCATTTTACAGCTTGGCATGTGACGTCTTAAGCAACATGTCGCATCCGAGATTGCGTAAAAACATCATCCAATCAAAGACGCACTCGAGATCGCGTAAAAACGTCATCCAATCAAAGGCGCATCCGAGATTGTGTAAAAACGTCATCCAATCAAAGGCGCATCCGAGATTGCATAAAAAACCCTCTTAAGCAACGTCTTAAGCAACATGGCGCATCCGAGATCGCGTAAAAACGTCATCCAATCAAAGGCGCATCCGAGATCGTGTAAAAACGGCATCCAATCCAATAACTCATTTTACAGCTTGGCATGTCAATAAGAAACGTATTTATATTTTAATAACTAGTATGTGCTATATTGTTATCTATGAATGTCACGCTAGATAACGTAATTGTCAGGGTGCCAGGAATCAGATTGAGACAAGAAGTGCAAAAATAATCACACCTTTATTAATAGCAAAAAATAATAAAAAGTCCATAAGTCAAATAACAAGCCAGGAGTCAAAACCAGAGCTGGTGGTCAGACGAGCCGAGTCAGGAGCCAAAGCGAATAGTCAGATGAGCCGGAATCAGGAACAAGGAAAACAGCAGAGTCAGGAACAAGCCAGGGATCAGGAACCAGGAAGGACGTCAGGCAGCCAGGTAATACACAGGAACTCTCACAAACAGGTCTGAGACAACGCAAAGGCAAAGCATACTGAACAGAGGCCTTTTAAATAATAAGTGATGACATCACAATTCTGAGACTGCATCCTGTCTCACATGGATGATGCACACCAGTCTGGCCATAAAAGGAAGTGCAGGAAATGGGCAGCATCCCCCACAATGCACCATAGTCAGGAAGAGAGGTGAGTAAAATGGCTGCCAGCAGCACATGGCAAACACAACAGGGAAAAACCCTGACAGTACCCTCTCCCCTCAACGACCCCTCCCCCGCAGGAGGACAAAAGGCTTATCGGGGAAATGAGCATGGAAGGCACGGAGGACGGTGGGAGCATAAACATCAGAGGAGGGAACCCAAGAACGCTCCTCCAGACCGTAGCCCCTCCAGTGAACCAAATACTGTACACGGCCCCTGGACATACAAGAGTCAATAATGCTGCTGACCTCATACTCCTCGTGGTTGTCACAAAGATAGGATGGGGACGAGGCAACACAGTGGTAAACCGATTACAAACCAATGGTTTCAAGAAGAGACATGAAAAACATTGGAGATGCGCATAGCATAGCAGGAGGAAGGTCAAGAGCGTAGGCCACAGGATTAACCCGTCGGAGTATTCGAAAATGACCAACATAACGGGGAGCCAATTTATTGGAAGGCACACGAAGGTTCAAGTTGCGGGAGGACAGCCAAACTCTCTCACCAACCTGGTAGGAAGGTGTGGGCAGACGCATGCGATCAGCCTGGAACTTTTGGCGCTGCATTGAATGATGAAGGCAATCCTGAATCTGCACCCACGTGGACGGAGTTGCCGGAGATGCTCCTCCAAAGCCGGAATACCCTGAGACATGAATGAATCGGGCAATCAAGGATGGTTAAAACCCATAAATCGCCATGAACGGGGATAACTTGGAGGAAGCATTAATAGCACTATTACAAGCAAACTCTGCCCAAGGTAACAGTTCAGAACAATTATTGTGGTGATCTGAAACATAGCAAACAAAGGAATTGTTCCAGAGCTTGATTAGACCGTTCCGCAGCCCCATTGGATGAGGGTGATATGCAGAGGAGAAGGGAAGCTGGATCCCCATTTGAGCACAAAAGGAACGCCAAAATCTGGAGACAAACTGGCTACCCCAGTCCAACACTATCTCCTTGGGTAACCCATGTAAACGGAAGACCTCCCAGGCAAAAATTGAAGCAAGCTCCTGAGCGGTAGGCAGCTTCATCAAGGGAATGCAATGTGACATTTTAGAAAAACAATCAACCACCATAAGGATAACAGTATTGCCATTGGAAACAGGGAGCTCGACAATGAAGTCAATGGAAAGATGTGTCCAAGGATGCTCACCATTAGCAATAGGTTGAAGAAGACCCACAGGAAGACGTTGAGGAGTCTTATTCTGTGCACAAACTGAGAAGGAGGCAACATACGCAGCAACATCAGAACGAAGACCTGGCTACCAGAATTGTCGAGTGACAGACCAAATCATTTGGTTCTTGCCTGGGTGACCTGCGACTTTAGGATAGTGGTAAGTGTGCAAAAGTTTAGTTCGAAGATTCTCAGGAACAAAACACTTACCACTAGGTTTCTCAGGAGGTGCATTGGTATTGGAAATATAACAGGAGTAGGTACAGACTCCTCCTTGTACAGAGGCGAAAATTGTGGAGAGAGGGCATCAGCCCTAACATTCTTACTACCAGGCAGGTAGGAGACCACATAATTAAACCGAGACAAAAATAGCGCCCATCTAGCCTGTTGGGGCGACAAACGTTTTGTTTCAGATAGATAAGTTAAATTCTTGTGCTCAGTAAGAATGAGCACTGGCACGCTAGTACCCTTGAGAAGATGCCTCCATTCTTTGAGTGCCATAATTGCACTCCACTAGAGACAATTTCTTAGAGAAGAAACCACACAGATGCAAGGAACCTTCAGGCGTAGGACGTTGAGACAAGAGGGCACCTACTCCAGTCTCAGATGCATCGACCTCAAGAACGAAAGGCAGGACAGGATGAGCCAGAACTGGAGCGGCAGCAAAGGCAGTCTTAAGACTATCAAAGGCCTCAATGGCAGTAGGTGACCAATGGCGTGGATCATTCTCTTTACGGGTCATGTCTGTGATAGGTTTGACCAAGGAAGAAAAGTTTTGGTTTTTTTTTGGGGTTTTTTTAGGTTTATTTATAATCCAAGTTATTGTCCAAGGACAATATAAACAACATTGAAAACATAACATAATCCAAGAGCTGTGTCAGAGAGTAACGAGATGAGAAATACCACCTTAGCTCTGTCAGAGGGAAACGCCTGAGGGTAACATCTCAAAGTAAATGCCCACCTGGTTCAAAAACCCTCTGCACTGAATAGGATCACCTCCATATCGCTGAGGTAGAGGTGCAGAACCGGACATGCTCCTGGTAGGCATAGGTGCAGCAGCGGAAACAGGAGCAGCCCATAACTTGCGGGACACTTTGGTCCAAATGTGCAGTGCGAGTCAGCAGGGTTTGCAGGACTAGTGCAAATTGATCCAAGCGGTGATCCTGTACATCTGTCCTGGAAATGATGGCAGGTAAAGGTGGATAATTAGCAGCATCAGGATTCATGGCCTTTGCGTAATGTCAGGGTGCCAGGAATCAAGACGAGAAGTGCAAAAATAATCACACCTTTATTAATAGCAAAAAATAATAAAAAGTCCATAAGTCAAATAACAAGCCAGGAGTCAAAACCAGAGCTGGTAGTCAGACGAGCCGAGTCAGGAGCCAAAGCGAATAGTCAGACGAGCCGGAATCAGGAACAAGGAAAACAGCAGAGTCAGGAACAAGCCAGGGATCAGGAACCAGGAAGGAGGTCAGGCAGCCAGGTAATACACAGGAACTCTCATGAACAGGTCTGAGACAACGCAAAGGCAAAGCATACTGAACAGAGGCCCTTTAAATAATAAGTGATGACATCACAATTCTGAGACTGCATCCTGTCTCACATGGATGATGCACACCAGTCTGGCCATAAAAGGAAGTGCAGGAAATGAGCAGCATCCCCCACAATGCACCATAGTCAGAAGAGAGGTGAGTAAAATGGCTGCCAGCAGCATATGGCAAACACAACAGGGAAAAAACCCTGACAGTAATACTGTGATATATGAAATAGAATCCATTGTTGGTAATAAGGATATATTTCATTAGAATCAGAGGATTATTAACTATTTTATGTTACACGATTAAGCATTTTATGTTACACGATTATGTACGACATTGCAATTTTCACTTTATTTTCAAATTTAAGTTTAATCTTTTGATGAAATGTCTTTAGAGGTAATCTCAAGAACAGAAAAATATGATGTTCTAACTTCTGATTGGTGGCTACATATATATACCGATTGTCATTGGTTCACCTATATGTTCATTTAGAAACCAGTAGTGCCCTGCTTCTCCTTAAACAAATGATACAAATAGACTGAAGCAAAATTGAGAATTTATGGAAAGAAAATTATTTAAAAATCGTATGTTATACATAAATGAGAAAATAGATTATTGTGTTTCATGTCCCTTTAAATGAGAAATAATGCTACGAGATACATTATGAAAATCGGGATTGGTTATACATTATATGTTACCTATAGCTATGGTGTCCATCTTTACGCTTTAAAAAGGGACACATGAGAAATACATATGTCAGGGATGTTTTCAGATATGTTTAAAGATTTATTTGGAATAAGAATAATGACACATGTATTTATCAGATGTGTCACTTATTCAAGTTGAAATATGGTCAGCCTACCTATAGCAATATATTGTTGGATCATTAAACAGAAACAATAATAAGAGAAAGATATTAATCAGCTAAAATATGCGCATTACACACAGTGATTGCTTTTTTAGACTACTACAATAAGATATAAGTGAAATTGGAATACATGTGCTGTCAACATTCAAATAATAGTCTGTTTTAAACAGATTCTATGTCTATGTTGATGTAAAAAGGAAAAAAAATACATTAGAAATGAATATCCATTCATTAAGAATTGTGGTCAGCATCACTTAAAGGGACATGAAATACAAACAATTAAGTTCAGGATTCACAGAGAGGATACTATTTCCATCAAATTCATAATTTACATCGATTAACTCAGTTTAATAATCTTGGGATCATTTGTTAAAGATGCATCAATTCACGAATAGTTCAGAAATGAACACATGGATGAGCCAACAACCACCAATATATATATATATATATATATATATATATATATATATATACAAACAACAATCAACATCTAGAACCTCAGTTCTCTGCTAATCATGATCTTGCAAAGATAAACCTTTCTGAAAAGTATATCAAGAAAATGAAGCAAATTAAATAAGAGATATACATATTAAATTTATTGACAATTGTATTATATATCTGAATCATGAAAGACCATTTTTTGGTTTCATGTCCCTTTAAGGATTATACACATAAAATATAGATTTTAATGAATGACATGAATAAAGAGGACAAATAATATATTAAGGACATTTTTTTATTATTATGTCATAAAACATAAAGAAATAAGATAACGTTACAAAAAGTCATATTGATAAATCAGCCCCATTGGAGCCATCTGCCAAGGTGAAAGAGTGCATCACAGTCCTTGGAGGGAGTTGACAGGCAAACACAGCCCCATTGGAGCCATCTGGCAAGGTGCCATAGTGTATCACAGTCCTTGGAGGGAGTTGACAAGGGCCAACACAGCCCCAATGGAGCCATTTGACAAGTGAAAGAGTGGCATCACAGTCCTTGGAGGGAGTTGACAGGCAAACACAGCCCCATTGGAGCCATCTGGCAAGGTGCCATAGTGTATCACAGTCCTTGGAGGGAGTTGACAAGGGGCCAACACAGCCCATTGGAGCCATTTGACAAGGTGAAAGAGTGCATCACAGTCCTTGGAGGGAGTTGACAGGGCAAACACAGCCCCATTGGAGCCATCTGACAAGGTGCCATAGTGTATCACAGTCCTTGGAGGGAGTTGACAAGGGCCAACACAATCCCATTGGAGCCAGTTGATAAGGTAAAAGAGTGCATCACAGTCCTTGGATGGTGTTGACAGTGCAAACACAGCCCCATTGGAGCCATCTGACAAGGTGCCATAGTGTATCACAGTCCTTGGAGGGAGTTGACAGGGCAAACACAGCCCCATTGGAGCCATCTGACAAGGTGCCATAGTGTATCACAGTCCTTGGAGGGAGTTGACAAGGGCCAACACAGCCCCAATGGGGCCATTTGACAAGGTGAAAGAGTGCATCACAGTCCTTGGAGGGAGTTGACAGGGCAAACACAGCCCCATTGGAGCCATCTGACAAGGTGCCATAGTGTATCACAGTCCTTGGAGGGAGCTGACAGGGCAAACACAGCCCATTGGAGCCATATGACAAGGTGAAAAAGTGCATCAAAGTCCTTGGAGGGAGTTGACAAGGGACAACAAAGCCCCATTGGAGCCATTTGACAAGGTGCCATAGTGTATCACAGTCCTTGGAGGGAGTTGATAGGGCAAACACAGCCCCATTGGAGCCATCTGACAAGGTGCCATAGTGTATCACAGTCCTTGGAGGGAGTTGACAAGGGCCAACACAGCCCCTCATATCCCCAAATCTCTGCATGATTTGATCCGGGGTCCTCTGGATGCCACACAGCAACTTAACATCATTGCTGATAGACAACCAGAGGGCCTTCCTAATACTCTGCTTCGTCGACTTCTTCTTGTTCCCAAACAGCTGTGGATAGAAGTCCTCGACGGCGTTGACCAGTGCTGCACTCTCCGCCCGTGAGAACCTGGGAGACGTCATCCCTGCCAAGTTTACTTATATATATATATATATATTATATATAGAAATTATATATAACTGCCAGCAGGCATTAGAGAACTGACAAAAATGGCAACGTGTAATGGACTTTTATATGGTGAAGTAAACATGATATGCACCATGGGACATGGTCTCTGTACATCTGATTGGATAAAATATTGTAATTTTGTTATCATGTCTGTGAGACCATACTGACTCAAGTTATGTTTGTGTGATGAACTCTGATTGGCCGTTCCTTAATGTTTCATATCTTAGTAACTTCCATACACATACCTCCGGGGGGTGCTGTTACTACATTTTTCATGTAGACTTATTTGTAACTCATGGGACTGTTATGCGGATATGTGTGACGCAGATTTAATATACGTCATCCGTAAATATTAATTTTACATGTGATCTTTATTTGATTTTTATTAATTATAATCCAGTCACATTAGTACATTTTTTACACATTTCGATGTTTAATATCGATCCGGTTATTTAATATAAATAAATTTTATTGGAAAATAGAAACATTGTATGTATTTATTGTTTATTAAAGAAATATTGTGACTTATTGTGAAGTATTGACATTGCTCTATTAAATGTATTTATAATGCACAATGATTGTGTGCTAGTGCGTGGCATTTAGACTAGAATTTTTAAAGATGCAAATCTCGTTTGCCAGATACGTTTCCCACGCTATATTTCTGAAATGCGTAATTTGTATTTATAATGGATGGAACTAGGATAATCTGTTTTTAAATGTTAAACTACACGTTTGTTCATTATTAGTAAATAAACCTCAAGCTTGTATTTGTCTGAACTGTTCACATATGTTATTGGGCAACGGCATCTTTATTTTTAAAGGGACATTTTCTTTCTTGATCCGGAGAGGAGAATACAGTTTTTAAAAATTTCAATCAACTCGATCTATTTAGATTATTCTTTAGATTTCCTTTACAGAAGAAATAGCAATGCACATAGATGAGCTAATCACACAAGGCATCTCTGTGCATCCACCAATCTTCAGCTACTAGGCATATCTAGATATGGTTGTAAAGGAAAGTATATCAAAATAATGAAGGAAATTAGATAATATAAATACATTTTAATGTTTACATCCTGAAAGAAACGCTTTGAATTTCCGTCCCTTTAATGAACTAATATGCAATCTTTAAATTTATCAAAAATACATCTGTCTAAACATTGTAAATATGCATTGTTGCCCACCCCACAGATAAGTAGATATTTGCCAGTAATGCTTTACTGATCATAAACCTATGCATCTCCATTTCTCAAACTTAGGATAACATGAGAATAAAGCCTATTTGTATTACCTTCTGTATTGTTTGCCCCACTGTGAATGAAATATCTTCCAATGGCTGTATTTATACAACTTTACCTTAAAGGGACATTAAGCTATATGTTCTTTCCTGATTTAGATGGATAATACAATGTTAAAACAATGTCAAATTTTGTTCTATTATCTCATTAGCTTTTATCTCTTGATATTCTTCCTGAAAATCATATCTAGATAGGCTCTGTTGCTGCTGATTGTTGGTTGCACATAGATGCCTTGTGTCATTGTCTAACCCATGTGCATTGCTATTTCTTTAATAAAGGATTTCTAAAGACTGAAATAAATTTAAATGTTGTTTTAAAAGATTTGTATTATCTCTATGAATCATTAAATTACATTTTAGTTTTAATGTCCCTTTAAGGACAAAACCATTAGGAATATGTGTAGTTAACATTGTAGAAATAAACTTAAACTAAAGGGGAATGGAAATACCTATAGATATATATCTATCCAACAGGTAAAGAGTATAATGGCGAGAAATTATCTTTTGATATATCTATAGTTAACTGACCCTTCAAATAACTCCACTAGAGCTAAAAAGTAATCAATATGGCATACATATGGCATACAATAACTAGCTTGGTATAAATGTTGAAATTATCTTACGTTTTATTTAAAGATAATTTCTAAACATATTACCTTAAAAATAATTAAGGCCGAATAACCTACTGTATATTTAGTGTAAGAATGTTTTTGGATACCTAAGAAAGATTATAGAGATTAGAATGTAAATCTAACATTAAACTACACTGTCACTTTAATGTAAGTTAAACACTTTCATTTCTTAAAAGTGAAATGAACAAAGTTGTTATGTATAATTTATACTACATATCCTCGTCATAAACATTTTATGATTTTAACATCTATAAATCACACAATAAAAGCATAGATGGATGTATTTAACTCCAACTTAAATTTTGTAAGATACTTGACTTTAACATTATCTGAATAAGCTTTGTTGATATTTTTCATTCAATACATTAAACAAAATTAGTATATTTGATATCAGTCATGTGCTTGTAAAATAGATGACTTAAACAGTCATGGGACTAATATTTTGTTTACATGTCAGAATATTAGATGGATATATTTCTTCTTATCTTACTGTGATAGAGATATGTCTCAAAGAATATGTTTAAAAAAAATACATAGAAAATGTAAATAAATTTATTTACCAAAAAAAATAAAAAAAAATAGGGAATTCATCACAGATGAAACTCTAAAAAAGAAAGAAAATAAATATTAAAAACATTTAGGTTATTTAATGAACACATGTCTTAACTTATTCATGAAATCTAATAATTGTTAAATCATCTTGTCTCTATGCTCTAACATGTATTTGTTTTCTTGATATTAAAAACAGGTTCATATTTGAAATCTATATCTATCCATATTTGAAATGAATCCCATTATATTGTCTAATCAATAGTTGAATTACACATTAGCATTTAAAATTAGACAAAATAATGCAAATCAATTTTTAAAAATATTTTTATATTGGATTGTATGAGGAACATAATTGAATGTAATATTTCAGGTCCCTTCAAATAATATACTGTACCTAAATATCAACTAAAAAAAGGTATCCCTTTGTCTGATTGGTCAGAATCTGAGTCCTCTCTAGCACAAAGTAGGGGTAATGTATCTAACTTAAACATATTGTAATATAGGACATGTATATATTCCTAATTCTTTGAACATTCTTCCTCATATGATTCGTAAATAGAATGCATTGTGCAAACTAACCTGATGTATGGTCTTTGAAAGGAAATTCTCTTCAAAATATCAGTTTATCTTCATTAGGTGTCTTATTCATCATTTTCAAAATAGAGGATTGTGAAATACCATCTAAAAAACAAATATAAAATTAAATCTAAGTGTCTCCAATAGGATGCATCCACAGTCTTGTTCTATAGAATTGTTGCCACTTTCTATGTGAACGTGTCTTTGTATGGTTTTCAAGGTCAGCACATTTGAAAGACAATGCCACAGACATGATCACATTGGTATTCTTCACTTTCAGTCTGGGATTCTTCACTTTCAGTCTGGGATTCTTCACTTTCAGTCTGGGATTCTTCACTTTCAGTCTTGAATTCTTCACTTTCAGTCTTGAATTCTTCACTTTAGTCTTTAGATGAAGTCATCTCCTTAATGGAAGAAAAAGTGTAAATCAAATTATTAATAAAAGTGTGTGACTTAGTTCTGCATCCCCCCCACCATTTCTGAAACTATTTATATCACTAGCTTACTAAGCGTGTGTAGCATCTTGTTTTATGTTCTATCAATCAAGTGTGAAGATGAGTCATACATTGTGCAGACCTAACCTCTGATGTATGACTTGTAATATGACTTGGAAGCATTTAGTATTGCTAGAGGATCCCTTTCTGAGTATCCAAAAATCTAGTAATGTGTAAACTAAATACTACATTTTAAAATGTATGCCATATGATGGCTGATTGTGAAAAATTCCCCCCACCCACAGTCATACATTGTTTATACTTACCATCTGATGTTGTCTTTGAAAACCAGGTGGGGAAGTCATTACAGGACCCAATGCCAGAATCATCTGATGTCTAAATTACCTATGATAATAATAATAATATTAATTTATATTTTGTTATAATCATTTGATGAACAATCCTAACATGTTTGAACAATTCTCTACTTCTCATTTCCTATAATTCACACATATTCGCAATGCTCCTATATAACTTCTAGTATTTACTGTCTGAAGTGGCGGTTGATGATGTTTGCTCTGACATTGAGCCCATCGACCCGGTAATGGCCCTCTAGAACAGGGTCGTTCTCTCTTGGAGGAGGTCTTGGGGCGCCTGGATGGCCTGCAGCATCCCAGCCCGCTGAGCAATGTTATGCAGAACGCTGCAGGCTATAACGATCTTCGCCACCTTACTAGGGGCTGTATTGGAGGGCTACTCCAGACCTGTCTAGGCATTGTAACCACATTTTGAGAAGCCCAAACATCCTCTCCACTACAGCCCTAGTCCGCTTGTGCGCCCGATTGTAGTGCTCCTGGGCCTCGTCCGTGGAGTTACGTATAGGCGTAATGAGCCAAAGCCGACTCATGTAACCCGAATCCCTTATAAATAATGAACATAACAAAATGACAAATATTAAAAATATAGTTCAAATTATTATATTAAAAGACAA
The DNA here is from genome assembly GCF_027579735.1 of Bombina bombina. Lineage (NCBI taxonomy): Eukaryota > Metazoa > Chordata > Amphibia > Anura > Bombinatoridae > Bombina > Bombina bombina. The sequence continues at coordinate 471,457,756 of NC_069504.1, read as the reverse complement.
TTCATTTGTGTACACGAAAATCCCCTAAAATAGACATTTGCTGAAAGACAATTAGATGGTTGAAGCGCATTCTCTATCTGCCCATTTAAGCTAGGACATGCTACATATGCATATTTCACATAAACCAGACATTTGCTAAAAGAGAAATAAATGGTTAAATTGCATCCTAGAGCTGACCATTATAGCTAGGACATACTACATATCTGTTTGGAGCTAAAACTAGACATTTGCAGAAAGACAATTAAATGGTTAAAGCGCATTCTCTATCTGCCCATTTAAGCTAGGACATGCTACATATGCGTATTTCACATAAACCAGACATTTGCTAAAAGAGAAAGAAATTGTTAAATTGCATCCTAGAGATGCCCATTTAAACTAGGACATGCTACATATCTGTTTGGAGCTAAAACTAGACATTTGCAGAAAGACAATTAAATGGTTAAAGCGCATTCTCTATCTGCCCATTTAAGCTAGGACATGCTACATATCTGGAGATAAAACTAGACATTTGCTGAAATAGAAAGAAATGGTTAAATTGCATCCTAGAGCTGCACATTACACAAACACAATTGATTTGAAGACTACAGTGGCAATTGTCTAATTAACCATGTTGTGCACAAGTACTCACCAATGAGCCATCCAAGGGGAAACTGTCTGGCCTCAAACTGCCGGCCACAGGGACGACTGTCTGAGGATGCGGGCATCATGACAAGCCCCGCCGAAATTCGCACACACCTGCATAATCCGCATCCATGCATCGCAAACAAACTGCACGTTCAGACTATGGAAGTGTTTGCGATTTCGGAAGGGCAGGTCATCTTCTGGAGCATGCATCGCAATGTGGGTGCAATCTATTGCTCCCAAGACATTGGGCATTTGAGCTATTGCAAAGAATTCCCTCTTCAGGCGTCTCCAATCATCATCATTTTGAGGGAATCCTATGTAACGCTTACTGACTCGTACCATGGCGTCCAGAAAGTTGTCAAAAACCACAGAGAAGGTACCCTGAGACAGCCCATGCATGTACCCCTCTCCGGATTGAAAATTTCTGGAGGCCAGGACGTGTATGCAACTTAGGATCTTGGTCATGCCAGGGATTACAGTTCGCATACATCTACGTGGCTCTATATGAGGTTTAAGAACATTGTAAAGGCTAATGAGCTGTTCGCGATTGAGCCTATACTTTTCATAAACCTCAAAGTCGCTCATGTTATCCAAGGTGGGCCTCACCCTGTGAACAGGAGGACCTCAAATCAGACGAGCCCTACGTCTCTCTTGGAGACGCCGAGCCCGTCTGATTCTATTGAACACCACTCGTGCAACAGCACCAGCAGCAACTAATTGCGGATCATCCATATTTGCCAAGCTAAGCAGCACAAAGCCAAACAGCAGAGCAAACATACAAGGAGTAACAAGGTATGCAAAAACACAAAAGCGATTTGATACAATGTCGATCACAAGGGACTCTTTGGCCATGTTGTTTGGGGGGATTTATAGTGCAATATGTCCAATGGTAGCGAGTTCGTAATGATTGCTGATTGTATACACTTTATTGTATGTGAGCGGCGCAAATGCTTTCAAAGTGGGCGTTTTTTTTAGGTGTTTGCTGAAATTTTGTTTCCCTCCAATGAATCGTAATGTGAAAGTGTAAAAACATAATTTATGCTTACCTGATAAATTCCTTTCTTCTGTAGTGTGATCAGTCCACGGGTCATCATTACTTCTGGGATATTACTCCTCCCCAACAGGAAGTGCAAGAGGATTCACCCAGCAGAGCTGCATATAGCTCCTCCCCTCTACGTCACTCCCAGTCATTCGACCAAGGACCAACGAGAAAGGAAAAGCCAAGGGTGAAGTGGTGACTGGAGTATAAATTAAAAAATATTTACCTGCCTTAAAAACAGGGCGGGCCGTGGACTGATCACACAACAGAAGAAAGGAATTTATCAGGTAAGCATAAATTATGTTTTCTTCTGTTAAGTGTGATCAGTCCACGGGTCATCATTACTTCTGGGATACCAATACCAAAGCAAAAGTACACGGATGACGGGAGGGATAGGCAGGCTCTTTATACAGAAGGAACCACTGCCTGAAGAACCTTTCTCCCAAAAAATAGCCTCCGATGAAGCAAAAGTGTCAAATTTGTAAAATTTGGAAAAAGTATGAAGCGAAGACCAAGTTGCAGCCTTGCAAATCTGTTCAAGAGGCCTCATTCTTGAAGGCCCAAGTGGAAGCCACAGCTCTAGTAGAATGAGCTGTAATTCTTTCAGGAGGCTGCTGTCCAGCAGTCTCATAAGCTAAACGAATTATGCTACGAAGCCAAAAAGAAAGAGAGGTAGCGGAAGCTTTTTGACCTCTCCTCTGCCCAGAGTAAATGACAAACAGAGAAGACGTTTGTCGAAATTCCTTAGTTGCCTGTAAGTAAAATTTTAGAGCACGGACTACATCCAGGTTGTGCAGGAGACGTTCCTTCTTTGAAGAAGGATTTGGGCATAAAGAAGGAACAACAATCTCTTGATTGATATTCCTGTTAGTAACTACCTTAGGTAAGAACCCAGGTTTAGTACGCAGGACTACCTTATCCGAATGAAAAATCAAATAAGGAGAATCACAATGTAAGGCTGATAATTCAGAGACTCTTCGAGCCGAGGAAATAGCCATTAAAAATAGAACTTTCCAAGATAACAACTTTATATCAATGGAATGAAGGGGTTCAAACGGAACGCCCTGTAAAACATTAAGAACAAGGTTTAAACTCCATGGTGGAGCAACAGTTTTAAACACAGGCTTAATTCTGGCCAAAGCCTGACAAAAAGCCTGGACGTCAGGAACTTCTGACAGACGTTTGTGTAACAGAATGGACAGAGCTGAGATCTGTCCCTTTAATGAACTAGCAGATAAACCCTTTTCTAAACCTTCTTGTAGAAAAGACAATATCCTAGGAATCCTAACCTTACTCCAAGAGTAACCTTTGGATTCACACCAATATAGGTATTTACGCCATATCTTATGGTAAATCTTTCTGGTAACAGGTTTCCTAGCCTGTATTAAGGTATCAATAACTGACTCAGAAAATCCACGTCTTGATAAAATCAAGCGTTCAATTTCCAAGCAGTCAGCTTCAGAGAAGTTAGATTTTGATGTTTGAAGGGACCCTGTATCAGAAGGTCCTGTTTCAGAGGTAGAGACCAAGGTGGACAGGATGACATGTCCACCAGGTCTGCATACCAAGTCCTGCTTGGCCACGCAGGTGCTATTAGAATCACTGATGCTCTCTCTTGTTTGATTCTGGCAATCAATCGAGGAAGCAACGGGAAGGGTGGAAACACGTAAGCCATCCTGAAGTCCCAAGGTGCTGTCAGAGCATCTATCAGGACTGCTCCTGGATCCCTGGATCTGGACCCGTAACGAGGAAGCTTGGCGTTCTGTCGAGACGCCATGAGATCTATCTCTGGTTTGCCCCAACGTCGAAGTATTTGGGCAAAGACCTCCGGATGAAGTTCCCACTCCCCCGGATGAAAAGTCTGACGACTTAAGAAATCCGCCTCCCAGTTCTCCACTCCCGGGATGTGGATTGCTGACAGGTGGCAAGAGTGAGACTCTGCCCAGCAAATTATCTTTGATACTTCCATCATAGCTAGGGAGCTTCTTGTCCCTCCCTGATGGTTGATGTAAGCTACAGTCGTGATGTTGTCCGACTGAAACCTGATGAACCCCCGAGTTGTCAACTGGGGCCAAGCCAGGAGGGCATTGAGAACTGCTCTCAATTCCAGAATGTTTATTGGCAGGAGACTCTCCTCCTGACTCCATTGTCCCTGAGCCTTCAGAGAATTCCAGACGGCACCCCAACCTAGAAGGCTGGCGTCTGTTGTTACAATTGTCCAGTCTGGTCTGCTGAATGGCATCCCCCCTGGACAGATGTGGCCGAGAAAGCCACCATAGAAGAGAATTTCTGGTCTCTTGATCCAGATTCAGAGAAGGGGATAAGTCTGAGTAATCCCCATTCCACTGACTTAGCATGCACAGTTGCAGTGGTCTGAGGTGTAAGCGTGCAAAGGGTACTATGTCCATTGCCGCTACCATTAAGCCGATTACCTCCATGCATTGAGCCACTGACGGGTGTTGAATGGAATGAAGGGTGCGGCAAGCACTTTGAAGTCTTGTTAGCCTGTCCTCTGTCAGGTAAATCTTCATTTCTACAGAATCTATAAGAGTCCCCAGGAAGGGAACTCTTGTGAGTGGAACGAATGAACTTTTCTTTTCGTTCACCTTCCATCCATGTGACCTTAGAAATGCCAGCACTAACTCTGTATGAGACTTGGCAGTTTGAAAGCTTGAAGCTTGTATCAGAATGTCGTCTAGGTATGGAGCTACCGAGATTCCCCGCGGTCTTAGTACCGCCAGAAGAGCACCCAGAACCTTTGTGAAGATTCTTGGAGCTGTAGCCAATCCGAATGGAAGAGCCACAAACTGGTAATGCCTGTCTAGGAAGGCAAAACTTAGGTACCGATAATGATCTTTGTGAATCGGTATGTGAAGGTAAGCATCTTTTAAATCTACAGTGGTCATGTATTGACCCTCTTGGATCATAGGTAAAATTGTCCGAATAGTCCTCCATCTTGAACGATGGAACTCTTAGTGAATTTGTTAGGATCTTTAAGTCCAGGATTGGTCTGAAAGTTCCCTCTTTTTTGGGAACCACAAACAGATTTGAGTAAAACCCCTGTCCCTGTTCCGATCGTGGAACTGGATGGATTACTCCCATTAACAAGAGCTCTTGTACGCAGCGTAGAAACGCCTCTTTCTTTGTCTGGATTGTTGACAATCTTGACAGATGAAATCTCTCTCTTGGAGGAGAGTATTTGAAGTCCAGTAGGTATCCCTGAGATATTATCTCTAGCGCCCAGGGATCCTGAACATCTCTTGCCCAAGCCTGGGCGAAGAGAGAAAGTCTGCCCCCCACTAGATCCGATCCCGGATCGGGGGCCCTCAATTCATGCTGTTTTAGGGGCAGCAGCAGGTTTCCTAGTCTGCTTGCCCTTGTACCAGGACTGGTTAGGTTTCCAGCCTTGTCTGTAGCGAGCAACAGCTCCTTCCTGTTTTGGTGCAGAGGAAGTTGATGCTGCTCCTGCTTTGAAATTACGAAAGGAACGAAAATTAGACTGTCTAGTCTTGGCTTTGGCTTTGTCCTGAGGCAGGGCATGGCCTTTACCTCCTGTAATGTCAGCGATAATCTCTTTCAACCCGGGCCCGAATAAGGTCTGCCCTTTGAAAGGTATATTAAGCAATTTAGACTTAGAAGTAACATCAGCTGACCAGGATTTTAGCCACAGCGCCCTGCGTGCCTGAATGGCGAATCCTGAATTCTTCGCCGTAAGTTTAGTAAGATGTACTACGGCCTCCGAAATGAATGAATTAGCTAGTTTAAGGACTCTAAGCCTGTCCGTAATGTCGTCCAGAGTAGCTGAACCAATGTTCTCTTCCAGAGACTCAATCCAGAAATGCCGCTGCAAGCCGTGATCGGCGCAATGCATGCAAGGGGTTGCAATATAAAACCTTGTTGAACAAACATTTTCTTAAGGTAACCCTCTAACTTTTTATCCATTGGATCTGAAAAAGCACAGCTATCCTCCACCGGGATAGTGGTACGCTTAGCTAAGGTAGAAACTGCTCCCTCCACCTTAGGGACCGTTTGCCATAAGTCCCTTGTGGTGGCGTCTATTGGAAACATTTTCTAAATATCGGAGGGGGTGAGAACGGCACACCGGGTCTATCCCACTCCTTAGTAACAATTTCAGTAAGTCTCTTAGGTATAGGAAAAACCTCAGTACTCGTCGGTACCGCAAAATATTTATCCAACCTACACATTTTCTCTGGTATTGCAACTGTGTTACAATCATTCAGAGCCGCTAACACCTCCCCTAGTAATACACGGAGGTTTTCCAGTTTAAATTTAAAATTTGAAATATCTGAATCCAGTCTGTTTGGATCAGAACCGTCACCCACAGAATGAAGTTCTCCGTCCTCATGTTCTGCCACCTGTGACGCAGTGTCTGACATGGCCCTAATATTATCAGCGCACTCTGTTCTCACCCCAGAGTGATCACGCTTAACTCTTAGTTCTGGTAATTTAGCCAAAACCTCAGTCATAACAGTAGCCATATCCTGTAATGTGATTTGTAATGGCCGCCCAGATGTACTCGGCGCTACAATATCACGCACCTCCCTCTGAGCGGGAGATGTAGGTACTGACACGTGAGGCGAGTTAGTCGGCATAACTCTCCCCTCGTTGTTTGGTGAAATTTGTTCAATTTGTACAGATTGACTTTTATTTAAAGTAGCATCAATACAGTTAGTACATAAATTTCTATTGGGCTCCACTTTGGCATTGCAACAAATGACACAGGTATCATCCTCTGAATCAGACATGTTTAACACACTAGCAAATAAACTTGCAACTTGGAAATACAATTCAATTAGAATAATATTAAAATGTACTGTGCCTTTAAGAAGCACAGAAGATCTATGACAGTTGAAAATTAATAAATTGAAACAGTTATAGCCTCAATCCTTGTAAACAACACAACTTTAGCAAAGGTTTAATCCCATTAGCAAAGATAACAAATTCTGAAAGCAGGAAACAAATTACAGAATAAACGTTTTTTTTTTTTTTATCTCAGTCAAACTATAATTCTCACAGCTCTGCTGAGAGAAATTACCTCCCTCAAAATAAGTTTTGAAGACCCCTGAGCTCTGTAGAGATGAACCGGATCATGCAGGGAATACAATGAGTTGCTGACTGAAATATTTGATGCATAGTAAAAGCGCCAAAAAAACGGCCCTCCCCCTCACACACAGCAGTGAGGGAGAACAGAAACTGTCAGAAAAACAGATTAAGCAACTGCCAAGTGGAAAAATAGTGCCCAAACATTTATTCACTCAGTACCTCAGCAAATGAAAACGATTTTACATTCCAGCAAAAACGTTAAACATAATCTCTAGTTATTAAACAGCTTTATGTATTTCTTACAGTGTAATTCTAGTGAAGTACCATTCCCCAGAATACTGAAGTGTAAAGTATACATACATGACATTATATCGGTATGGCAGGATTTTCTCATCAATTCCATTGTCAGAAAATAAAAACTGCTACATACCTCTATGCAGATTCATCTGCCCGCTGTCCCCTGATCTGAAGTTTACCTCACTCCTCAGATGGCCGAGAACAGCAATATGATCTTAACTACTCCGGCTAAAATCATAGCAAAACTCTGGTAGATTCTTCTTCAAACTCTGCCAGAGAGGTAATAACACACTCCGGTGCTATTTTAAAATAACAAACTTTTGATTGAAGATATAAAACTAAGTATAATCACCATAGTCCTCTCACACATCCTATCTAGTCGTTGGGTGCAAGAGAATGACTGGGAGTGACGTAGAGGGGAGGAGCTATATGCAGCTCTGCTGGGTGAATCCTCTTGCACTTCCTGTTGGGGAGGAGTAATATCCCAGAAGTAATGATGACCCGTGGACTGATCACACTTAACAGAAGAAATATAACATATACAGTGCATCTTCGTAATGTTTGTTCATATGCAAAATAAATACTTATTAAACGCGATCTTATAGTAAAAGCACACGTCCACGCTAACATAAATGAAAGTGCATACTTGTGTATAATGTGTGCATAGACAAGGCATAGAATCAGATCGATCAATGTTGCTGCAATATTGTTTCTAAATGATAAAGTAACTGCTGACATCTGTAATATTCTATATATAAGTGATTGGCGAGATGTCAATATTTTACGCGTCCCATTGAAATTGCTATAATAATGAAGATCTTCCGGCTGACATCTATAGTGTTGTATATATAAGTGATTGGTGAGATGTCAATATTGTACACCCATTGAAATCGCTATAATAATGAAGATCTTCCAAACTCTCGTTTACGTATATGTAATATTGCAGTATTGAGTGAGAAACTTCTGAAAGGGGCGGTACAGTCCAAAAGCTGTAATCTGTATGGTTGAAGCTTATAATGACGTCATCATATTAGCAACCTGCCTGTCTAGTTAGCAAATCTTCATTCTGTTGTTGTATTTTACAACATTCTTCTTGTGTGCTGATTAAAAAGATAAATGTGTGCTTTGTTGTTGTGTGATGTGTGTTATGTACATATATGTATGTATGGTGATTCTCTCCCACATATGCTGACTTATATAAAGCAGTATAGCATTGTTGTTCCTTCCCAAAAAGTGACAGCTGTAATATTTTCTAATGATCTGTTCTTATTGTACGTAATTCCTAATGGTATATTATGAGTGAATCGTGATGTTAAAGGGACGCTAAATCCATATTTTATGTTTCATGATTCATAGATAGACTCTAATGTTAACCAACCTTCCAATGTAGTTGTATGATGTAAATGTGTTTATTGTTTATTTGTGTTTTTTGGCCATAATATCAATGCACATGTATGAGTCAATGACAAAAGGCATGTATGTGCATCCTTCAATCATCATGTGTTGAGCCTATGTAGATATGCTGTTCATCCAAGCATATGAGTTGAATAAATGAAATGTTATAATAGAGGTAAATGAGACGCGTTTATAATTGTCTACTGTTTGTGAATAATGAAATGTAAAAATAATTTTTCTGTCCGTTTAAATATGATGTAATTTTTCAAACTGATTTCGTATTGGTGATGGTGATTTGTAGTTGATGTAATGTAATTTCCTTTAAGAATGTGATGTTGTAGTGATGTTCACACAAGTAAAAGCCATAACTCCATAGGGAAATAGTAATTTCTTGATCTATTTGTCATAGCGGGACTAACCCAAGAAAGAATGAGTTAGTTTCACAATTGTAACGCTGGTATTACGAGTTTTCAAGTCTACGCATTTTGCGTGCATTAGGTAAATCTGCTGGTCACGTGCACGAGCACGTCTTCCCCATAGAAGTCAATAGAGGAGAAAAATTTGTGGAGAAATAAAATCCAACACTTGTTTTGAGCGTAAAGTGAGTGACGTCATGTTCTTGTGTGAAAAAGTAGCTAAATCGTGTTTATTTCCGAATAAAAATTTGTTTTGTGTAGGTAATGTGCTGTATATTGTTTGTATGTATCTCATTGTGTATGTATGTGATAATATTTGTAGTTAGATGTAGCTATATGAGTGTATGTTCCCTTCTGTCTATGTAAGTCAATGTAAAATGGATTTGTGTGGCTTTTTTTCAAACACCCGAGATCTCGTAACTTTGATCCGTTCTATTTTGACATGAAAATGTAAAATCTAAAAAATAAATATTGGTAGTGTTTGTATGAGTGTAAGTGTACTTTGTCTAATGTTTTTGAAGTGATTTGTGGATGTTTTTGTTAGCGGTATATGATTAACTACTGGGTCTGGGTTTACGTTAATGATTTGAGCGGAGATTTTTGTGGCGTTACGGAAACTCATAATACCAGCGGTAGGGAAAAAGCAGCGTTAGGAGGCTTTTTCACGCATAACGCACAACTCGTAATCTAGCCGTATATTTTTTATCAAGGTATGAAGAATTTACTAGACATTCAAAAATTCATACTTTATTATTCAGTTTGTAAACAAATAATGTAGTTATCCTCTTTCTTTGGCAATTACTTTGATCTGACACCAGATATTTGATATCAAACGTGCAATTTAAATGATCTAAATAGCTGATTTCTAAGTATTAATAGGGCTGTCTTTCAAGTTCTCAGTAGAGTATACTGTAATTAAGCATTCTTTACTAGGTGTGTTACCGTATGATGAGCTTGTTTTTTTTATGTCATATATGAGAATGTGAGGATTTTGAAGCTTACATTTATTCTCATTGATTTGAATCAGCCAATAGGAATGAGAGCTGCTTAAATCCTATTGGCTGTTCAAATCAGCCAATAGGATTTAAGCAGCTCTAATTCATATTGGCTGATTTTAATTTTTCAGCCAATAGGAATGCAACGGTACCCCAATATAAAAGGGGTATCTTGCATTGAATCCTCAGTGTGCGGCGGACAATCGCATGAAGAGGACTTCCACGTTGGACCGATGGACCTCCGTCTGGACCTCTGCTTCCATGCATCGACCGCTCCGCCTCTGCAGGGATGAAGAATATGCCGGTCCCATGATGGATGAAGATGGAGCTGTCTGGATGAAGATGCTTCGCCGCTGGGATGAAGATCTTTCGCCGGACTTCAGCAACTGTTAGTACCAATTTTGGGGTCAGTGTTGGGGGTTTTCTTTTGTTCTTTTGGGGTGTTTTTTTTTTTAGATTAGGGCTTTTTTTTATTTTAATGGGCCGAAAAAGAGCTGAATGCCCTTACAAATGCTCTTTTCAGGGCAATGGGTAGATTAGGTTTTTCTAGTTAGGTTTTTTTTTATTTTGTGGGTTGGGGGGGGTGGGATTTTGTAATGTTAGGGGGTGTTTGTTGTAATTTTGTAGCAAAAGAGATGTTAACTTTAGGGCAATGCTCTACAAAAGGCCCTTTTAAGGGCTATTGGTAGTTTATTATAGATTAGTTGTTTTTTTTAAACGGGGTATTAGAATAAGAATAATTTTTATTATTTTGGATAATTTTCTTTGTTATTTTTTGTAATGGAATTTTTCTTTTCTTTTAGATTAGGTGTTTTTTATTTTTGATGGGCCTAAAAAGAGCTGAATGTCCTTTTAAGGGCAATGCCCATACAAATGTCCTTTTCGGGGCAATGGGTAGATTAGGTTTATTTTTATTTTGTGGGTTTAGGGGGGGGGGGGTTTGTAATGTTATGGGGTGTTTGTTTGTTTTTTTTGCAAAAGAGCTGTTAACTTTAGGGCAATACCCTACAAAAGGCCCTTTTAAGGGCCCTTGGTAGTTTATTATAGATTAGGTTTTTTTTACTTTTGGGTGGGTTTCTTTTTCATTTTTAACGGGGTATTAGAATTGGAATAATTTTTATTTTTTTATAATTTCGTTTGTTATTTTTTTGTAATGGTAGTTTTTTTTATTTTTTGTAATTTTAGTGTTTATTATTTTTTGTAATTGTAGTTTAATTTTTTTAGTAATCTTAGGTTTTTTTTATTTTTAGAAATGTTAGGTTTTTTATTTTTAGTAATGTTAGATTTTATTAGTGTAAGCTTTGTAAGCTTAGTGTAACGGGAGTCACCAAGATATGAGGGCCTGTTATGGAACATTCTTTGGGCAGGAGGTACATTGGCATAAGGATACCCAGAGACTACATGGAAATGTGGAATTTTATATACTGGACACCCCATGTACTTTCATAACTCTGTCTTATGTCCATGTCATACTGTATCCATAAATACAGGATGGGTACAGGGTGTGAGTACCCCTTGTGGGAGCAATTGTGACTCTGTAAACCAAGTGGGCATAAAGGACTTAATAGCTAATAAGAGCTGTTTTTATATTTTAAGATGTATTTTATTTACATTTCAGATCTGATTGTGTCTCAGGAGTCAGTCTGGGTATACTGATTGTGTTGCTGTGTGATTATGTTAACTAGACAGTCCAAAATCAGATTGTCTGAGCAAACTTTCTTCCCCAGTCAATTAACTTGATATGTTAATCTGTTTTACCTATGAATAGACAATTGTTAGAGGTTTGATGCATTGTTCATATGTTTGCTTTACTGTTTAACCAATTCCCTCTGTAGCCTAAAGCTCTGTGACTCTGGAATGCCAGGGTGTATAAATGTGTGTGCTGCTTTTAAATAAAGTGTTCATTTTTGTATTCAGACAACTGAGTGTTGCCTCAGTTCTGTTCACCTACTGTATATAACTTTAGACTGTGGTCACAGGGAGATACCAGGAGCTATTGCTCTGGATAAAGGGATGTCCAGGACAAGGGAAGTGTTCTGACGGAGGTACTCATTCGGGGTACCAGGCGGTCCGTCACACTTAGGTTTTTTTTTATTTCACAGGTAAGTTTGTATTTATTTTTAAATAGGTAGTAAGTTAATAATTGTAACTTTAATTTAGCTCTATTTTAGTGATGTTAAAGTTAGGGGGTGTTACTTTGGGGTGTTTTTTTTTTCTTTTTAAACGGGTATTAGAATTGGAATTTTTTTTATTTTTTTTATAATTTAGTTTGTTATTTTTTGTAATGGTAGTTTTTTTATTTTTTGTAATTTTAGTGTTTATTATTTTTTGTAATTGTAGTTAAGTTTTATTTTTATTTCACAAGTAAGTTTGTATTTATTTTTAAATAGGTAGTTAGTTAATAATTGTAACATTAATTTAGCTCTATTTTAATTATGTTAAAGTTAGGGGGTGTTAGGCTTAGGGGTTAATATAGTTTAATTTAGGTTGTTGCGATGTGGGGGGTAGGGGTTTAGGGTTTAATAGGTTTAGTTAGTGTTCGCGATGTTTGCGAACAACGGTTTCGGGGCTAATAGGTTTAGTTAGTGTTGGCGATGTTTGGGAACGGCAGTTTAGGGGTTAATAGGTTTATTTAGTGTTTCAGTTAGTGTCGGCGATGTCGGGGAACTGCGGTTTAGGGGTTATTAGGTTTAGTTAGTGTTGGCGATGTCTGGGAATGGCGGCTTAGGGGTTAATAGGTTTAGTGTTGGCGATGTTTGGGAACGGCGGTTTAGGGGTTAATAGGTTTAGTTAGTGTTGGCGATGTTTGGGAATGGCGGTTTAGGGGTTAATAGGTTTAGTTAGTGTTGGCGATGTTTGGGAATGGCGGTTTAGGGGTTAATAGGTTTAGTTAGTGTCGGCGATGTCGAGGAACTGCGTTTTAGGGGTTAATAGGTTTAGTTAGTGTTGGTGATGTGGGCGGACGGCGGTTTAGGGGTTAATAGTTTTATTTAGTGTCGGCAATGTGGGTAGTGGCGGCAGCGGTTTTAGATAATTTTGTTTTGGCAATCGCCGGCATATTAGTTATGTTAAGTTAAATTGTTTTTTCGGATCCTTTCGTTTTTTAGGATCAATTTTTTATTCATATGCATTATTCTATATTAAACTTCAGAATAGAATAATGCATATGAATAAAGAATGGATCTGAAAAAAAGAACGGATCTGAAAAAAGAATTTACCTTAACATAACTAATTTGCCGAAACAATTTTTTTTTTAAACTTAACTAAACTAATTTGCCGAAACTAAATTATTTATTTAACGAATGAAAACGAAACTAAACTAAATTTTTAGCGTTGCACATGTCTTATTAAAACTGCTATAAGTAATTTTTTGCTCTTGTTGAAAGTTGAAAGTAAAAAGTTTGCTCTCTCATGTTTGTAACGTCACGGTAAAAAATAGACTTTGAGAAGTTGCGAATGCAAAATCGCATTCCCCCATAATTTTCAATGGAGCTGAAAAAGTTGAAAAAATACCTAGCTCCCACAAGTCGCACAAACACGATTGTGGTTATTTAAAAGTGTAACATAAGAAGATAATATTGCATCTTTCATAATCTAATGTTCTATGCATAGCAGATTATGTTCTATTTATTCTTAAAGAGATATTTAAATGTATATCTGATGGATATTTGCACAAATATATATTTATACACACACACACATATATATATATATATATATATATATACATATATTTGATTATTTATATATCTTATTATTTATAGATATATACACATATATATAGGAATATCTATTTAAAAATACATAGATCATATTCCCCTTTGTGCAGAACATTGGAATGTGAGCTATATATAGTAAATACACAGTTAAACACTAATGAATATTGCATAAATATGTTTTTCATGTTTTCATCTACTTAAAGGGATAGGAATGTTAAAATTAAACTTGCATGATTCAGATAGAGCATGTAATTTTAAGACACTTTTAAATTCTCTTCAATTGTGCTTCGTTCTCTTTATATTCCTTTCTTGAAAAAAAATACGCACATATCTTACACTAGTGGGAGATAGCTGCTGCTTGATGCCTGCACACATTTGTCTCTTGTGATTGGCTAACTACATGTGTTCAGCTAGCTGCCAGCTGTGCAATCCTGTTTCTTCAGCAAAGGATAACAAGAAAATTAAGCAAATTTGATAATAAAAGGAAATTGGAAAGTTGTTTTAAATTGTATGCTCTATCCAAATCATGAAAGAAAATTGTGGGGTTTCCTTTCCCTTTAACTGCAAAGGGCTCCAATGCCCTTGTATATATATGTCTATATATGTATGGGGCGGGCACGTGCACGGGGAGGGAGCGGGTGGGAACCGCTACACTACAGAAATATTTTATTTAGAAGTGGGGAAAAAGGGGGGTATTATATTCAATTTAGCAAGATCGGTGGCTGGTGGGTTGTTAGTCTGTGGGGGGGAAGCTACACTACAGAAAAAAATAAAATAAAAATAATAAAACCATTTTTTTTTTGTTGCAAACTGGGTACTGGCAGACAGCTGCCAGTACCCAAGATGGCCCCCAATAAGGCAGAAGGGGGGGTTAGAGAGCTGTTTTGGGGGGGGGGGTCAGGGAGGTTGGGGGCTAAGGGGGGATCCTACATAGCAGCATATGTAAATATGCTAAAAAAAAAAAAAAAATTCAAAGATGCCTTTTATTTTAGTACTGGCTGACTTTCTGCCAGTACTTAAGATGGCGGGGACAATTGTGGGGTGGGGGAGGGAAGGGTGCTGTTTGGGAGGGATCAGGGCGTGTGATTTGTCAGGTGGGAGGCTGATCTCTACACTAAAGCTAAAATGAACCCTACAAACTACCTAATTAACCCCTTCACTGCTAGCCATAATACACGTGTGATGCGCAGCAGCATTTAGCGGCCTTCTAATTACCAAAAAGCAACGCCAAAGCCATGTATGTCTGCTATTTCTGAACAAAGGGGATCCCAGAGAAGCATTTACAAACATTTGTGCCATAATTGCACAAGCTGTTTGTAAATAATTTTAGTGAGAAACCTAAAGTTTGTGAAAAAGTTTGTGAAAAAGTGAACTATTTTTTTTATTTGATCGCTTTTGGCGGTGAAATGGTGGCCTGAAATATACCAAAATGGGCCTAGATCAATACTTTGGGTTGTCTACTACACTACATTAAAGCTAAAATTAACCCTACAAACGGGGCGGAGCGTAGCCGTGCAGGAACATCGCTGCACTTTAGAGTTACTCCGTGGCAAATCTCCCACCATCAACTCCACCAGGATATAAATCAGGGGCAAACATACCCTAAAACCCCTAAGATGTCCAGCTGACCACCCGCTGACCACAAACAGAGATGGTACATTAACGGATTGCACCGACAGATCCAGAAACACCGCGATTCCAGAGCAGCCCCACACGCAACTTAAGTGCTCATGGAAAAGCAGACCCAGGTCAGTTTTGTGACTGCGGACTCATCGTCACACCTCTATGTCACTGAATGACCCGATCCTTGCTCCCAGGGACTACGGTGACCCAGATATAGCCCCAGAAGCAGATAAAATACCTTTCAAGAAAGGCTTACGCCGCCATTGCGATCCCCACGTGGCACACGCAGCTACAATTGAAAGTGGCCACACATCAGTCGCAACTACGATCGGCTAAAACTGGGAGAGAGACTTGTCATCACCTTACTAGTAAGTGCCATACCTACCCCACAACCCATTGAACAACTCCTGTTCACTAAACCAGAAACCTCTCACTCAATCTACACAAGGCCAAGGCTGTACGCTGCCCAGAGGGAGAGTTACCAGAGAGGCACTCGTTCACAGGGAAAGACAGCAAACACTTTGTAGGCCGTGCTTTTACATATAGTGACATTATATACCCTCAACCTGCTTTATTTTATTTGAAGGCATAGTGGTCATATACTGAGATAATTTAACCCCTTAGAGAGTGTGGGAGCTTGGCAGAAGAATAGACCAGACAAAAAAGCAACTGCAGCAAATAATGCTACAATGAGCTCCTATTTCCAAAAACAGGACAGTGAGATGACAGACAATGTAAAAGATCAAATACAGCCAGAACCACCGCAGATGCAAGATCAACCAGACTCTGTATATGCACAGCAATTCAAGCAAATTCAGACAACCATGTCTCAATTGCCATCTAAATCAGATCTTGCTGACCTGAAATCGTTTATAAAAACAGAGATGTCCTCACTTAAGAAAAATATTAATGAACTAGGGTCAAGGATTGAATGCCTTGAAGAGGGCCAGGACACATTGAACTCCATGGTATCAGACTCCAATCATCAAATGGTGCAACAGGATGTTATGATTCAATCACTTCAACTCAAAATTGAGGATCTTGACAATAGGAGCCGTAGGAGCAATTTAAGAATAAGAGCGGTCCCAGAAGAAGCAACCCAAGAATCTATGATATCCTACCTGCTTCAACTATTCGAATACATTATCCCTTCTTTAAAACTTACTGAATCCTCTATGGAGCGTGCACATAGAGCGCTGAGAACCATCCCAACCCCTCCGAAACCTCCTAGGGATATTATAATTAAATTCACAAATTACTTAGATAAGGAAGCAATATAGAAGCAAGTGAGGCTGCAACGAGAGATCAGATTCCAGACCTATAGTATCCAAATTTACCCAGACCTCTCGCCCACCACTATTGAGAAACACAGGGAAATCCGATTTATTACACAGGTCTTACAAGAAAGGAAGGTGAGATACCGCTGGGGCTTCCCCTTCAGCCTCATAGTACAACAAGACGGCAGAACCCACATCTATAAGGAACCAGATGACCTGGAACCATTCTCAAGAGGCCTCAATATCCCATTCCCGCAACCAACGCCAGGATCAAAAGAGGGGCCTACCCTCGGGAAAGACCCTGTACCCAAACCCCAAAGATTACAATGGACATTAGTCAACAAAAGGAAAAAACCGGACACTCCACCATCTTGAGCTGTTGTCCAAGTGCCCCTCACGGGAGGAACGGGAGCTGAGCAACTATTGGAAAGACTGGGGGAGGGGAGAGGAGAGGAACTTCCACTCTTGAAACTGAACTTGTTTATAATTTACCTGTTAAATGGAGCTCGAGACACCAGTCAGCTTACTGACATTTTGTATTCACCAGTTAGCACTGGGGCCTCATCACCCCCAGTGGGGCGTACTGGCGCTGCATAAGAAAAGAGAACTCTCACCTCTAGAGCCGGATAAGTATAACATTTTCTTGTTACCTGTTATGTGAAACATCAGTTAATCCGTTAATTTAATGTATGAATGTTCGAACCTCTAAGATACAGAACACAATGTCATGGCTGTTAATTTATTGCATTTTTTTTTCTCTTTTCTTTTTTTCTCTCTCTCAGACAATTTACTGTTGTACATTTGTAGAAGAGTTAACGGTTCAGCCCCCGCTCCTCGCCACGCACGTCCACACTATAGCTGTGCTATATAGAAAAACTGGCGGTCGTTTGGATTGCCCGATGGATGTGCTAGTGCTGAGGAGTGGGGGACTATAGGGTTGATATACTGTTGTATGTGTTGCACTGTCCACGCCTATCTGTGTCACCTATCGCTCCCCATCAGTTTTTAACAGAACCCTTTTCTTATATGAAAGACCCCAGGGAACACACCACTCTAATATACATCCTAGGGACACGACTCCTCACCAGGTACAAAATGACTGACAATGAGAAAACAAATCTCATGACACCATCTGGCCCACTTGCGTCTAGCTAACCCCCTGTCTTTTTGTTACGGGGGAGTGGAACATATAGAGCAATGTAGATATTTGTAATACCCACAACAAAACCACAGATACATGCTCGCAAAATAAAATTAACTATGGACTTTCAGCGGACTATATATACAGTCAATAACAAACAACCCCCTAATTAGTGCTGACGAAACACAATTAGAGAAAACCCTATCCACCCCTAAAATAAGACCTTCACCCTTATGTGACTGGACAGGAGGGACCAGAGCTTGGCAGTGACAACCCGCCCCCCATGTTTCAATTATAGGAGTATGAATGGTTGACGAGATATGCCAACCCCTTACTGTTAGCAGATTGTAAATGTCTGCAATTTCATTTTCTTTAGTTATTGTTATTAATGTTATACTATTTCATATGTTTCACACCATTAGTAAACCACAATGTGATTTTAGGATACTGTTAGGTAGGATTGTTCCCGGTCCGCCCTGCGCCCCGATTCACACCTATACTGGAACCTTCATAGAAGTCTTCCTTTACATACGATACAGTTCTCACATCCGTCACAAAGATAATGGCTAGTCTAAGTATGCACTCCCAAGCCAGCAATGATATTAATGTTTATTCCGTTAACACAAAAGGACTGAATTTACCTAACAAGAGGACAATTGCCTTAAAAGATTTTCACAGACACAGAGCAGATCTTGTCTTTTTGCAGGAGAAAAAAATATATATATAAAATTAACCCTACAAACTCCCTACAAGCTCCCTAATTAACCCCTTCACTGCTGGGCATAATACACGTGTGGTGCGCAGCGGCATTTAGCAGCCTTCTAATTACCAAAAAGCAACACCAAAGCCATACATGTCTGCTATTTCTAAAGAAAGGGGATCCCAGAGAAGCATTTACAACCATTTGTGCCATAATTGCACAAGCTGTTTGTAAATAATTTCAGTGAGAAACCTAAAATTGTGAAAAATTTAACGTTTTTTTTAATTTGATCGCATTTGGCGGTGAAATGGTGGCATGAAATATACCAAAATGGACCTAGATCAATACTTGGGGTTGTCTACTACACTACACTACAGCTAAAATTAACCCTAGAAGCTCCCTACATACTCCCTAATTAACCCATTCACTGCTGGGCATAATACACATGTGGTGCGCAGTGGCATTTAGCAGCCTTCTAATTACCAAAAAGCAACACCAAAGCCATACATGTCTGCTATTTCTAAAGAAAGGGGATCCCAGAGAAGCATTTACAACCATTTATGCCATAATTGCATAAGTTGTTTGTAAATAATTTCAGTGAGAAACCTAAAGTTTGTGAAAAAATCTGTGAAAAAGTGAACATTTTTTTTTAATACATGTCAATGGATATTCAGGGATTCCTGAAAGATATCAGTGTTCCAATGTAACTAGCGCTAATTTTGAAAAAAAGTGGTTTGGAAATAGCAAAGTGCTACTTGTATTTATTGCCCTATAACTTGCAAAAAAAGCAAAGAATATGTAAACATTGGGTATTTCTAAACTCAGGACAAAATTTAGAAACTATTTAGCATGGGTGTTTTTTGGTGGTTGTAGATGTGTAACAGATTTTGGGGGTCAAAGTTAGAAAAAGTGTGTTTTTTTCCATTTTTTCATCATATTTTGTATTTTTTTTATAG
The DNA here is from genome assembly GCF_027579735.1 of Bombina bombina. NCBI lineage: Eukaryota > Metazoa > Chordata > Amphibia > Anura > Bombinatoridae > Bombina > Bombina bombina. Next base: position 471,438,510 of record NC_069504.1, on the reverse strand, counting down.
CAAATTATAAGATACTAGTCCTAAAACCCATGTACACAGGCCATTTTTTGCAGTACAGCAGTCCCACCCCTTGCTCTCGCTCTATCCCCCCTCTCTTTTGCTCTCTCTTTCTCCCCTGTCTTTCGCTCTCTCTCTCCCCCTCTCTTTTGCTCTCTCTCCCCCTCTCTTTTGCGCTCTCTTCCCCTCTCTTTTGCGCTCTCTCCCCCCTCTCTTTTTTGCTCTTTTGTGCTCTCTCCCCCTCTCTTTCGTGCTCTCTCCCCCCTCTCTTTTGTGCTCTCTCCCCCCTCTTTTGTGCTCTCTCCCCCCCTCTTTTGCGCTCTCTTCCCCTCTCTTTTGTGCTCTCTCCCCCTCTCTTTTGTGCTCTCTCCCCCTCTCTTTTGTGCTCTCTCCCCCCTCTCTTTTGTGCTCTCTCCCCCTCTCTTTTGTGCACTCTCCCCCCTCTCTTTTGTGCACTCTCCCCCCTCTCTTTTGCTGTCACTCTCCCCCCTCTCTTTTGCTGTCACTCTCCCCCCTCTCTTTTGCTGTCACTCTCCCCCTTCTCTTTTGCTGTCACTCTCCCCCCTCTCTTTTGCTGTCACTCTCCCTCTCTTTATCCCCCCTCTTCTGCTCTCTCTATCCCCCCTCTTTAAAGCTGTCTCTGCAGTCAGCCCGGCATCTGGCCCTGCCCGCATCATGCCCGCTAGCCACGCCCACATCGCACCCGCCCGGCCATGCCCACATTGCACCCGCCCGGCCACGCCCACTCCACCACACGCTGACACCAGATGCCAGGTCAGTTGGAAGGCCAGGTGTGTTTGTCCTTGTGCGCAGTCTCTACTGCGCATGACAGCTTCGGACAAACATATTTGGCCTTTTATTATATAGGATGATGAAAATAATGGTAGATTTTGAAAGTCCATTTAATGGCGAGAAAAACAGTATATAATATGTGTGGGTACAGTAAATGAGTAAGAGGAAAATTACAGCTAAACACAAACACCACAAAAATTTAAAAATAGCCTTGGTCCCAAACGGACAGAAAATGGAAAAGTGCTGTGGTCATTAAGGGGTTAAATATCTGTAATTTGTTTATTTTCTGTAATTTAGTGTTTTGTTTTTTTGTACTTTAGCTAATTTAATTTAGGTAATTGTATTTAATTTAGTTAATTTATTTAATTATAGTGTAGTGTTAGGTGTTAGTGTAACTTAGGTTAGGTTTTATTTTACAGGTACTTTTGTATTTATTTTAGCTAGGTAGTTATTAAATAGTTAACAACTATTTAGTAACTATTCTACCTAGTTAAAATAAATACATACTTGCCTGTAAAATAAAAGTAAACCCTTAGCTAGATACAATGTAACTATTAGTTATATTGTAGCTAGCTTAGGGTTTATTTTATAGGTAAGTATTTAGTTTTAAATATGAATAATTTAGTTAATGATAGTAATTTTATTTAGACTTATTTAAATTATATTTAAGTAAGGGGGTGTTAGGGTTAGACTTAGATTTAGGGGTTAATACATTTAGTATAGTGGCGGCGACGTTGGGGACGGCAGATTAGGGGTTAATAAATGTAGGTAGGTAGTGGCGATGTTAGGGACAGCAGATTAGGGGTTAATAATATTTAACTAATGTTTGCAAGGCGGGAGTGCGGCGGTTTAGGGGTTAATATGTTTATTATAGTGGCGGCGGTTTAGGGGTTAATATGTTTATTATACTGGCGGCGACGTTGGGGGCAGCAGATTAGGGGTTAATAAGTGTAGGTAGGTTGCGGCGACATTGGGGGTGGCAGATTAGGGGTTAATAAATAGTATGTAGGTGGCGGCGATGTTGGGGGCAGCAGATTAGGGGTTCATAAATATAATGTAGGTGGCGGCGGTGTCCGGAGCGGCAGATTAGGGGTTACAAATTGTATTATAGTGTTTGCGATGCGGGAGGGCCTCAGTTTAGGGGTTAATAGGTAGTTTATGGGTGTTAGTGTACTTTTTAGCACTTTAGTTATGAGTTTTATGTTACTGCTATGTACCATAAAACTCTTAACTACTGACTTTTAAATGCGTTAGGGATCTTGACAGGGTAGGGTGTACCGCTCACTTTTTGGCCTTCCAGAACAGACTCGTAATACCGGCGCTATGGAAGTCCCATAGAAAAAAGACATTACGAAGTTTACGTAAGTCGTTTTGCGGTAAGGCCAAAGAAGTGTGTGTTGCACCTATACCTGCAGCGGGCGTAAAAAAGCAGCGTTAGTACCTCTTAACGCTGCTTTTTTACCCTAACGCACAACTCGTAATCTAGCCGTATATTTTTTTATCAAGGCATAAATAATTTACTAGACGTGCAAAAATTCATACTTTATTATTCAGTTTGTAAACAAATATTAATCTCTTTCTTTGGCAATTACTTTGATCTGACATCAGATATTTGATATCAAAAGTGCAATTTAAATTATCTAAATAGCTGATTTCTAAGTATTATTAGGGCTATCTTTCAAGTTCTCAGTAGAGTATAGTGTAATTAAGCCTTCTTTACTAGGTGTGTTACAGTATGATGAACTTGTTTTTTTTGCATCATATATGAAAATGTGAGAATCTTGAAGTTTACATTTCTTTTCTTTTTTTTATTGAAATTAATACATTTGAAACATGAAAAATACATAATGCATAAATACATAATGTATTAGACATTAACATCACATCTGACCATTTCCAAAATTCATAACAGTAATTCAACCTACTTTGACTAGTTTCACAATTATCACATCAGTCACATCAGTCATAATCAAAAAAAGAGGAATAGAGAAAAAAGAAACAAAACACATCTTATCAGTATACATTTTGGGAGTCCCGGCACCTCTTGTAAAACCAAGCATAAGGGTATATTCAAAGATATAAAAAAAAAACAATCTAGCAGCAAAACCTTAAACATGTATTAAACTAGATTCCCTTAATCATAACTGGGTTTCAAATTAATGCCTTCTAGGGGTCGTGGCTCCTTTCCCATAAACAAAGCTAAAAAAACAATACATTCTTACCTAAAATTCAATACAGCAGTGTTGACAATAATAATCTGATCATTTACTAGTTTTAGGTAGGAACCCTTTTAATATGTCAAGGACACTTAGAAACCAGGCAGAAACATGAATCTTATGACATATGGAAGCCTTATTATTCTATAGTAGTTCTGCTTACATACAAACCCATTACAAAAAGAGTGGTGTCTTGCAAGGGAATAATATATTGTAATACTACAAATGTAAAGTGTTTTTTTTCACTATAGGCTGGTTGTTTCACCCTCCTTGGGGCTCTTCAGTATGATGTAGGTGCTTTGCTATTGGACTCAAGCATTGATTTTCGGTTTACGGCTGTATGCCAGTATTCCTGATGATTAGATTCATTTTTGTAACCCCACTTACAAAGTGTGAAATGAATGCTTGAGCAGTACAGCAGCACCAACCATAGACAGCCTGTTTGGCCCGTTTGGGGCTCATCCATCCATTGTATTAATCTAAGCAAAAAACAAATATAGTTATCTGTGCACAATTGCAGCACTTATAATTTAAAATCCAATATAATGGGCAGCCCTATAGCAAAGGGTGGAATGATCGAGGACATCAGCATCAACCATAATGACTTGAGTGAGAGTCCCAAAGTAGTGAAACATTCTGCCTATGGTTGATGTTGTGTTATTTAAACCTCATGTATTTCACAGTTTGCTACACTACTGGTTTAAACTGACAGGAGCATAAGGGGTGCTATATTAAAAATGCATTTTTAATTTGTATTACACTCTGTGGAATAATTTGTATATTCTATCCATTATATATTTATTCCTTGCTGAACTAATTAAATGGTGGGTTTATCTCACTCTATTGACAAGACATTTATTTGGTACAATGGGAGTCCCTGCTCTAAAGGATTTCCATGGGTGTAAGTGCAGACCCTGTCCAAAGGAGCTTACAGTGCTTTGCTCAAAGAGCTTACAATCTTGTATTTAAGAAGAACTTACTTCTGGGTACTTACAGTGTAGAGAAATAAAATAAATGCTGGATGTAAGACTGCACTCAGCATGTGACATAAAACTAGTCCCTCTGAAATCTTCAATCTTCCTGCCACTGCCATAGAGTTTTCCAGTCTTTGTTATACTGCTTGCCAGATATGAATCAGTCTATGTACATCTTGTAAGGATTTTTCATCCAATGCAAGAAGATAAGTGCATGACACAGTGTACCTTATAATTCAGTATTTTTTTCAGTTTCTTATCTGAGGTGTAAAATACAGAACCATCCCATGACGTATCAAATTTTGTGCTTCACTAGGACTCTCTGCTTTACAAATCCAACGGTAGTACTTGTCCCATGGTGACTGTAGACATTCAAGTTTAGTGTCACAGACATGGTAGTCCTTGTTCCAGGGTACTGCAGTTCTCAGATAAAATTGTAAACAAGCTGCAAGGTGCTTATAACCTAGTAGTATTATTAGTGTCACTACGTCAAGGCATTGCATTGAGGATATAAGTGCAAACATATTAATCATATCATTGTATTCTCATTGCAAAGATTCTTAACATTATTACATTATACAGATATGTGCAGTGAGAGTGGACTTAAGCCACTCAATTTAACTTACTATCAGTTTAAGTTATACTATCAGTTTAAGTTATAGTAGTGTAAGTGTAATTATTCTTTATTGTTGGTGTTATGATTCAAGTTCTAGTGTCACAGAGATGATTTGTATATCTTATATCAATAAGCCTTGAAAAAGTACAGAAAGCTTTAAACATACAGAACCAAATTAAAGCTAACGATTTTTATGAAATAGAAAGTAAAGTAAAAGCGCAACAGAAATGATCTGACCTCACTGAACATGTCTGTAGGCCCTTAGAGCAGGATCTGTATTTACAATCTATTGTGGTAATGAGATGTCTTGCTCAAAGAGCTTACAAACTTATTAATTTCGAAAAATCTTACCTTAGATACTTACACTTTAGTAATATAAAAATCCTTGAAGGACATCTGCCATCAGCGTGTATACTGCTGGCCAGATGCGCATCAGTCTGATCTGAATTTATTTCAGATCGTCAGTTGCTTTTTCTTTATCCGGGTCAAGCAGAAAAAACAGCTGCATCAGATGCGGCACCTTACAGTACAATGTTTAATGAGGGTCCCAGCATCAGTGAGTTTGCAGCGTATAAATTGCAGACTTGTGACGTGAGGTTTATATTCTAGGCCATTACTAGAAGTCCTTGCTTTAGAGCATTTGCAGACCAATGCGTAGAGGAAGCACAGAAAGGCATCAGTGTGTCCTACAGTTATGGCTATAATACTTATAATGCTATAATATGTTTAAAATAATTATTTTAAAAATTTAAATATTTATTAAATTACGTATTTTTAAATAAAGGTGTGAAGATAATATTGATCATTATTATGTACAGTTTTTATGCTGTTTTGTCTCAGAGTACTTGTGCCTATAGGAAGCTACAAAGTTTAAGCTATTCTGTCATTTATCAGTATTATTTTACAATGTATATACATTTGACTTAGTATTATTCAGTTACTGAGTTAAGTGATCATGGTAATTGGTGTTCATACCTGCAGCTCCCACCGGATGCCATTTGCGCTGTGTTGGAGGTACTCACTGTTCTTCATACCAGCACATATTCAGAGCTGTGGTTGTAATGTGCTAGCTGTGAAATAAATATATTAGATAACTAATATTTACATGTATATGATTACTGAAGCTCAGCAGGATCAGTCTGACAACTCAAGTAAAGTCAGCAGCAGTTATGAGGGTGGTGGCTTTGTGTTGTCAGTTGGTTTTGTGACATAACTTCTGCATCACATAAGCTACTCCCTTAAGACTGTCACCATGACAACCAGGCATCACATTATACCATGACTGTCAGTTTAGCCTTTAGTTATGTTATTAGTGTAGCTTTAACATAAGATGTTCAATTATGCATTATAAAACAACTTTGAAATATACTCATTATTTATTTTGCCCCTTTTCATGTAATTTAGCTCTGAAAATTATACATTGAGTTAGAACTGCATCCTGTTGACTTTTTATAGCTAATTCTGCTTTAAATATTTTCTTAATTGGCTTTAATAGATAACAACTGCAAAACAATTCACTTTATACTAACTTAAAGGGACATTAAACACTTTGAGATGGTAATATAAAATGATAAATTGTATATAATAAAACAGCTCTGCAATATACTTTCATTATTTATTTTGTCCTCTTTGACTGTAATTCCATTCTGAAATTGTGAGATTTTCAGTTCCTGTTAGAAATGGAAGTGCAGAACACTGTTAAATCCAGCACAACCATTGGCTGCACACTCTAATAACCTATGTATAACTGTCCCTAATTGGCCACAGCAGAGAAGGTAACACAAGTTACAACATGGCAGCTCCCAGTGTTTTATAGACACTAAAACTTTACACTTATTTTGTCACTTTTTAAACAACTAATGAAACTTTAAAAAATACATCTACATGTTAGTCATGGACAAATCTTTTCTTTGAATGCATCATTCTATCTAGCATGTATTTAGTGTTTAATGTCCCTTTAATGGCAATGATTTGCCTTGTTGTCTGCCAACTCAAACTTATTTGGCTTCTCCAGATAAGGCGAGTGATGGGTGCAGTTTATCTATTGAAAACTAACTGCAGTAAACAGAATTTTATTTTGTTAAACAAATGTTTACACTTGGCTATGTTATTCTGTAAAACAGTAACATAAATGTCTTGTAATTACAAGGTGTCTACTAGGGCTGCACAATTAATCGCATATGCGGTTTAAAACCGCGATTAATAGGCGCGATTTAAAAACCACGAGAGTATGTGATTTTTTGCTCAAAAAACCTTCAGATGTGGCTATACTGCATTGATTTGTATGTGATTTCTTGCAAACCAGCTCCATCTAATTGTTGCTTTTAGCACACATTTGTGAAATGGCTGTTTTACTTTCACTTTCTGTTTGTGATCTCAGTAGCAGCCAATCAATCTATAGAAGTCTAAAAGCAGAGCACTGCAGAAGACTGAAGAGGAGGGGAAAGCCACTTACTTATATTTCCCCCTAGGGACGTCTGCAGCCTAAAACTTAGGGTATGTAATCATTATGGAACCTCCCACACCATCTCCTGCTCTCTGAGAAATGGCTCAAATACATAGCAGATGCAGTTAACCCTACGGCTGCCAAAAAGGCTAAAACTGCAGTCCCCTCTGCTAGATAGCTGCTGGGTTAACTGCATCTACAATGTATTTGATATCAGCAAGGCACAGCTATATGCCTGTATTGGATTCCTGGACAGGAGCAGGGCTCATTTTCACTCAAGATAAAATGTTTAAAAAAATAAAAAATAAATATATATATATACACACACATAAACATATATGTGTGTGTAACTGTGAATGTGTTTGTATATATATATATATATATATATATATATATATATATATATATATATACACACACATATATGTATATGTGTGTATATGTATATATATATATATATATATATATAATGTGTAGAAGTAATCAAAAGAGAGCACTCACCGTGTGAAAAGTCCAAATTTATTTAAGCATATGTAAACGTTTTCGGGGAGTGACCTCGTCCTCAGACAAGTGACAAAACAAAAAGTTTTGTCACTTATCTGAGGACGGGGTCACTTCCCGAAAACGTTTACATATGCTTAAATAGTTTTGGACTTTTTCACACGGTGAGTGCTCTCTTTTGATTACTTCTATGGATATATCTGGGATGCACCCCGGATTACAAGTATAAGTGAGTGCTGGACTCTTGCTTCTCTCTCTCTCTCTCTCTCTCTATATATATATATATATATATATATATATGTGTGTGTGTGTATAATATATATAGAGTATATATATATATATTGTGTGTGTGTGTATATATATATATATATATATATATATATATACACACATATGTGGTTTATATTTTTATGCTCCCAGAGTGTATTGGACATTAAGAAACATGTACATTAAGATTCTGTAGTCTTAAATAAAAAAAAAATATTGAAAAATTAAGGTGTTATAGTCATTTATCTTTTGGGTCCAAAATCGCGATTTTCATTTTTGCCCTTATCGCCCCGCCCTAGTGTCTACTGTCCCTTTAAGTTCTAACAAAACTCCCATAATCCTGAGTTTCCAGTGCTTATATGTTGGGAATAGATTATTAAAATGACATGAACTGTTTTGGTCTAGAAATATCTACAGAGCTATGACTGAGCCTCAGGATCATGTCATGTGATTACCTCTGGGGTTACCAGCCATACTAATTAGCATATGTAATTGTGCAATGTAGCTAAGAAACTACAGGTGCTAGGTCTTTTATTATGTAACAGACCCCATATTTAGAAGCCTTTATGTCTGTAAACATTTTATTATAATTATAGTTGATCTGAATCATACAAATAGGATGTCCAGTATTTTAGCAGGCTCTCCAGTACAATCTGTACTAAAATACTGGACACTTAAAGACATCTGTCAGCTAAATGTAAAGGGGCCTTCTAGGCCTTTATCCATTAGAAATATGGCTAAAAAAAAAACCATGGGGTGTTCAATCATTGCTGGGTGTTTACTTCTGGCAGCCAAGGGGGTCACATTCAACCAAGAGGTGAAAAATATATGTGGTGGGATCAAGGGTCGAGCTTTTGTGGGGACATTGTGTGAACCCAGCTACGTCCCGTGCCCAGTCACCTATATGTCGTCCGGTATTTATATGGCGCATAGCTGGCAACCCTAGACACACATGAACTAGACACACATGAACAAAGCAAATTTAATGATAAAAGTAAAATGGAAAGTTGTTTAAAATTGCATGCCCTATATTAATCATGAAAGTTTAATTTTGACTAGAATGTCTCTTCCAATGTACTCAGAGTTAATTAAAATGGGTACAATCTGCGTTTAGCTTCTAAATCATTTTTAAGTATATGGAGAGAACAGCACCACAAAATATGGTTCCCCTTTTTGTTAGTTGAGACACAAACACTGTAGTATTCTTGGTAGCCCTCATTTAAACCCCTCCATACCATTTTTTAAAGTAAAATAATGCTATAAGGCCGAGAAAATAATTTAGAACGCTAAACTCAGATATTACCTTACTTTTTTTTCAAACTCTTCAGCATCACATGTTTTTAAACATTCCAACTCTTAAAACAATCGGAGACAATTGTCAATAGTATGAGCAGTACACCATAAACAATTCGTAATTAATTATTTCCTGGATTGTAAATAAGACTACACCCCATTTACGCATTAGTCAAAAAAGGAATTGTGTGAATATGTAATAGTTTCACCTTCAGTAAATATCAAAGAAAATACATAAAGTATGAAAGAATTCATAACAAATGCCGCTGCCCTAATCTAAAATGTTTGCCAAAAGGCACGTCAGCTGACTTGCAAGGCTCAAGGCGCATACGTGACGTAGATGGTAGGTTGTGCTAGTTGCCGTGGGATCCAGTGGGCCGGGAGCTGCGTCACACAGCGGGCCTCCATATTAAAAACGGAGAGATGGGGCAGTGCGGGGTGATCTCCTCTAAGACCGTTTTGGTTTTTCTTAACCTAATTTTTTGGGTGAGTTGTGTAATTAAAGTATTTCTTATGGATACATGCAGCTCTGTAGCTGGTAAGGGTTTGATCGTGCATGTATTCTTAGAGATATCATTGTCAGTCGGGGCATCTTTTTTGCCTGCCCCAAGGCTGATTGTTGCTTCGCTTTCCTCTAGGCTTGGTGCTGTGATTTTGCTCTTCTTCGAAGTGGCTTTCATGATAATTAAAGACACACTTATAAAGGGATCAATTACAATACATACTGCATACTTCTGTATCTGTTAACCTCTGTGTATAAAATATACTTTCAATTTTCCACATCATCGTTGAGATGTCTGCTAATATATAGCTTATTGGAGATGTCTTCTGGTGACCCAGTTTGTTCTATATACTATCCTCGAAATAGAGGATGGATTTCATTTAAATGCTCAATAATTGCAAATACACTGATTTAAAGGGACATGAAACATCGAGATCTTCTTTAATGACTCATAGCATACAATTTTAAACTTTCTAATATACTTCTGTTAGCTAATTTGTTTTGTTCTTTTGGTATTATTTGTTGAAAAACATATATAGGAAGGCTTGTGAGCAGGGAGCTAGCTAGCTGCTGATTGGAGACTGCACATATATACCTGTCTTTGTTAGCTTACCAATATGTTCAGCACTGCTGCTCCTTCAATAATGGATACAAAGAGAATTAAACAAAATTGATTTAAGAAGTAAATTGAAAGTTGTTTATAATAACATGCTACATCTGGATCATGAAAGATAAATTTTGGGTTTCATGTCCTTTTAAGTTACTTTAACATAATGTACTGCACAGAGAGAGTTAAATAGAATTAGTTTTTCATAGTCTAGATGATATTTAAAGACGCTTATTAATGTATTACTACATTTTTTTAGACACTACTAGAAGAATATATTTACACAAAAAATGAATGACATTCAATTTATTAAAAAAATAATAATTTCACATTTAAATATGTAGTTTAGCTTACTCGTTTCAAGGCCACGTGTCTTCATCAAGTTTATCCAGTCTGTGGCTGAACTACTATAAATAGAACTAATAGCTACAATATATATAAATATAATCTACAAATTAGTATTGGATACATTATACACTATACATAATCCAGTATATTAAAATTATATAAATCATATGCATGCTTTATTTTAGTAAAGGTTTATAATACACTAGTGTATATTCAAATTGGTGAAGAACAAAACTTCAGTTTTTTTTTTTTTTAGTTTCTATAAGAATGTAAACTGAAAATAAATAATTTAAAGAATTTGCAGGAACCAGTGAAGATACTGAAGGGTCAGTCACACTTTTAAAGTCCCTTCAACATGTTTGTCAAGTCCTGATGTGGGTAAATAATTATTTTTTTTACTAGTACCAAGCCCAGTTTTCAACAATCATTTGAACAATAATAAAACAATGTTATATAATATTACAATACAATATAGAGAGAAAACCATATACAGGTATACATTTATTAAGTGAAGTTTATTTATCAAACTTGTAGGGAATTTGGGGATGGCCAAAACTTTCTGGCTCCTAAATCTATGTCCTGGCTCCTAGATTTTGAACAAATGTGTTGAGCCCTGTTTTTATTGTAATAAATATTTTATTTTATATTGTATTGTAACAATTATACATTTATATGTAAACATTTTGTTTAATTGCATATTGTTGGAAAATATGTTCTAATTGTAGTGTCTTGATACTATTGTAAGGACTAGAAGTGGTATGTTATAGTTTGTGCATCAATTCAGTGCACCTTTAAAACTTAATGAATACATAACATGGAAATGGTTCTTTAGCTCATTTTCCATATATAACATACTTAATTTTATACTTCAAGACCATTATTTATAGTATGTGCTGATATTTTTTGTCCTTGAGCTTGGAATTGTGTTTAAGACCGTTTACCATCCTGGACTCAGTATATGGTTACCAGTGTTAATAAATAAAATAAGACCTGGATAAGGCTATGCCTCTCGTATTACCTTTGTCATGGTAGCTTTGCTCGTTCTGTTACATTAAAAGCCTCTCACTTTTCTGTGTAATAGGACATGAATTACAAACAAATTGGGCTCACTCTTAAAATATTTAAAACTGGCTTTAGATGATAGTACAATATGCTTTTATCCAGAATCAAATAATTGACTTACAGATTTAAAAAGTACTTAGTGATGGATTTACCATCTCTAAAAATAAAAGCAACCTTCATTCATCAGTTTTGTAAAAAAAAAACAAAAAAACTGTTGAATAGTTAGCTTTATTTCGCTGTGGCTTCAACGCTAACCTAACCTCCTCTGCCCTCCCGTGGCACAGCTCAGTTTTTTCAATGAGCTGACGTCTCCACCTCTTTGGCATTTTGCCATAGGCTAGCACGGCTATTGGCTTAGGGCAAGCAGGGCTATTGGCTAAGAGGTGAAAACGTCAACTCATAGAAAAAACTGAGCTGTGCCGTGGGCGTCCCGAGTCGCTTAGGTTAGTGCTGCAGCAAACTAAAGGTACGTATTCATCAGCTGGGCAAAAGGGACGATATTGTAATAAAACAGGCGGGGGCTGCATAGTTGTGAAGGTAAGGAATGAATATGTAAAGGAGACGGTTAACAGATACCCAGGTATATAGCGAACTGAGTTACAATCCGACAGAGAAATATGGGTTTGAGTTACGGCACTTGTTGGATGACGGTTTGATGAGGGTGTTCTTTGATCCTGAAACTTTTGACTATTTGATGGTACAGAAGCCGGTTATTCCTATATTCCATCACCTCCCCAAGGTACATAAAACCTTGGAGGAGGTGAAAGGTAGACCGATCGATAGTTTTGGGTATAGGGTCTCTTTTTGAAAACTATCGGGATGGATTGAGTCCCTTCTGCAGCCGATCATCCATTTCTTGCCATCTTACCATTAAGATACCACCCACCTGATGAAAGTCATGGAGGGTGTTGAGTGGGGGAATGATTGTATGTGGATGACGGTGGACGTAGTGGGTATCAGCTATTCCAGATGTGCATGGCATTTAAAGCTGTGAAATATATGCTACAATATTTCAGCAATTATGTGGATCTAATAGAATTTATAGTGGAGGCCCTCTCGTTCCTCCTGACCCACAATTACTTTAAGTTTGAACAAACTTTTTATCTCCAAATACGTGGGACAGTGATGGGGGCCAAATTTGCCCCATCATATGCCAACTTATTCATGGGTTGGTGGGAGCTGTCCCACGTCTTTGGAGATATGAACCCATTCAGAGAAAAAATCAAATCTTACAAGAGATTTATTGATCATTTACTATTCGTTTGGGTAGGAGAAGCTGAAGAAATACAAGACTTTCTGGCCTACCTCAACTCTATCGAGGTGGGCCTGGAATTCACCTCACAGGTTTAAGCTGACACCATGCCATATTTGGATATTAAATTGAAGGGAGACGTATCAAGTGGAAGGATTCTTACCACTCTATATCGGAAGCCCATGTTATCCAACTCTTTGCTTCATGCAAAGAGTAATCATCTTCTTCACATGAGGATTAAATGGAACTGCTCCTTGGAAGAGGACTTCAACAAAGAGAGTGAAGTATTAAAACACAGACAGAGAGAGGTTATTCACAAAAAGTGATTAATAGAGCACATCTGGAGGTCAGTAGATTGGATCGAAACAGCATGTTAAGGGGGGCCGGTAAGATGCCAGTCAATGATTGTCAGGATCTATCCATTGCCTTAACTCCTCCCACACACTCTATAAATCCTAACACACACCTGCAAACAGGTGCTTAGTATTTTGCTACCAGATCCTGTTTGTAGCTGCACTAAGCTCCTCTTGTGAATAACCTTTGAAGCCTCTAAAAGTCTAGTTATTGAATATTACCTGCGAGTGTGGCAGTATCATCTTTCCAGTATAACTTCTGCACTGCATATAACCTAAAAGGACTTATTTATTTATCCTTTGTTGCTACTGTCGACATCCGATGCAACCTGCACATTGCCTACCATCCGCTTGACAAGCAGCAAGTCCCCAAACCCTCTACAAAGAACAAGCTCAGTTACAGCTTACCTGGCGTATGCGCAAGACATACTCTACTACCGTAGTGATCTTTCCAAGTAGTTGCTACCGAGGGAATAGCAAACAGCCGAATACAGAGTGAACTGAACAGCGGAACTAAGCCACGCCCCCTGTGACGTAATAGGTATCGGTCTCGGCTTAACCGCAGCTTGCCACAGCTAACTCCTGCATAATTCTCACTGAATCAATCCTTCAGCTAAACGGTCTGTAATTCAAACAGTGCAAATCTTGCTTGTCTGCATTTCAGTATCACTCACAGCAAAGTTGACTCAGTCACTTAATACAATCCTGATTTCAGTTATTAACATTCTAGCCGCAAGGTGCTATTACAAACATTGTAGCATCTAGGTAAGGTGTGATTCAATCTATCATTTACATTGCAAAAGTGAAAACTAAGTAGCTTTCCCTCTGCAGCTGAGTATCCACTTACAAACCAAGTAAACAAGCTACATACCTTACAATGATGGAAGAGGTTATGATGTACTCAGACCAACGTTAGTCACCACTTACAGTTTGAAACGAAAAAGAAAAGTGTTGCGCAAAAAATAACTTGCAGCCTATCCTAGGAAACCCTTCCACAATGAGAACCAAAATGAATAATAAAAAGAAAAAAAGGAAGGCGCTAAATGCGGAGTGTAAAAAAGAGAAATACAATGTGCCTTTCAAATGGTGTGTGTCTTTAAATACTGTCATGTATCAAGATCATATATAGAAAGGGCTAAAAAAAAAGCCAATAAATTCCTTGTGTGTATTAGTGATTCCTTAGGTGTATATTAGTGAAAAAAGTGCTCTAAATAAATCAATATAGCAATGTCAGTGTCAATGTTGAGAAGATGGTTGAAATATATAAAGAGTAGCAGTACTTCATTTCTATAACATATATTCGAGATTCACATGCAGAGTAGGCAATACAATTGGGAAAATTTAATGCAAGGGTAATATATTGATACATGTGGTATAAAAAGAACACTATATAAGCAATAGCAGAGCCACAAATTACCATGAAGAGAGGCAATAAGAATAGTGCTAAAAGGATACTATTTATTTAAGAACACAAAAAATATATTTGATGGCTTCAACACGAATTCATAGAGCAAATATGGTAATCTAGGGGTAAAATAAAGTGCATTAGAACATGAATAACAAATGTTAAAAATAAGCTAGCATATAAATTCTCACATGCAGACCAAATTACATAAAAAAAAAAAAACGTAGACTATATACATGCATTGGCACAAATGAAAAGTAAAAGATCCAGTATTAGACCACAAATGGGACGTCTCCCATAAATAACAGAAAAATATAAATATATATAAATGCCACCTTTAAAAATGCCACCTTAAAAATATCCTAGAAAAGTGTGTAACAAGTACACTATAACAAGGGAGGGAAAACAGGGAATTCTTATAGCAATTCCAAGTGCAATAGTCAAAATTATGTCCATGAATAAGGAACAACCGAAACATGTAGGGCAGATTGGACCTTTGGCAAGAAATATCTGCATAATTGTTTTTAAGTTCTGTTGCCTAAAATAAATTTTGCCTAAAACTTTGCTGGAAAGAGAATAAAGAAGAAAAGTGCTTTTAAAGGATCGCTGGGTACTTTCTTTTTTTTTTTTGCTACATTACGTATTCATCAGTTTTTGTTTTTTTTGATGAATGAAGGTTGCCTTTAGTGATGGTAAATACTAGCGTTTTTGTTTTTAAATGCTAGAATTTACCATCACTTTAACCCCTTAAGGACTGGGCATTTCTGTATAAGTCTTCTCCAAAAGACCAGAGGATTTTTGCCATCACTACATTTAAACGGAAATAGAGCCTTTTTTTATTTACCTATCAAAAAATAAATATATATATATGAAAAGCTGAATGCCCTTTTCAGGGCAATGGGTAGATTAGGGTTAGTTTTTTTTTTTATTTTGGTGGGTTGTTTGTTTTTCTTAATCCTTTGTACGGGCGGTTAGTGTGTGTTTTTTTTTTTTTTTTTTTTTTTTTTTATACTGCTCCTTTTGCCTTTGCTGCATCTTTCACTACCCTACCATTTTCGGAATCCACCTGGATGCAGCTTTGTTGCATCCAGGTGAATTCTTTTGGCTCCGCGCGCATCCAACATTCTGTTGACTGCCTCGCGCTGCCAACATTCCTTTTGAGGATGCGTGCACAACTGCCGATGGCGACAGACATTACAAACGCAATTATAGTATAGATACTTTTAATCTCTGTGATTACCTTGTATCTAAGCCTCTTATGACAGCCCCCTGATTACATACATGACTTTTTTTATTTATTATCTATTGACTTGCATTTTAGCCAATTAGTGCTGTCTTGCACAACTCCACGGGAGAGAACACAATGTTATCTATGTGGCACAGATCAATTTGCAGTCTCTTGTTCTGAAAAGCTAATAAAGCATGTGATAAGAGGCTGTTTTTAGTGGCTTAGAAACAGGCAGAAATTTAGAGGTTTAAAGGTTATAAAGTATTTTAATATAATAATGTTGGTTGTGCAAAGCTGGGGGAATGGGTAATAAAGGCCTTGATGTATCTTTTTAAACAATAGCAATTTTGGTGTAGACTGTCCCTTTAATATGTATCTTTCTATTTTATTAACTGTACATAAGTGCAAAAACAAAAAAAGCTATACTATGTTAGAGATCATCAATGCACTAATGAGACCTAGCTGAAGACATCTGGTGAGCCAGTAACGAGAGCTCCCAGTAATGCTTTGCATGCTTTATATGAATCATGAATGTTTAATTTTGAACTTTCGTGTTCCTTTAAAGGGTTCAACTAAAAAAGAAAAACGTGCTGATTCATGACATTTTAATCAAATTCCATTTTCTTACTATGCAAAGTGGTTAAAGAGCAAAATCCCCTAACCCACTATTATTGTGAGCCATTGGGGTGTTGGCATATGCTTTAATCACCATTGTCTGAAGCTCCTTTTAAACACACTGTAAGAAATGGGTATTCATTTAAAAATGTTTTTTATAATACAGACATAAAGTTTATATACTGTCCTAGACTTTTTTTTTTTTTTTTTAGGAATGTGAAGCCCAACATTTTTTTTCTTTCATGATTCCTATAGAGCACACTTTTTTTATTTTTTTATTTAACTTTATTCTATTATTAATTTCTTTGTTTTCTTGGTATCCTTTGTTGAAAAGCAGACACAAGCTTAGGAGCCAGCCCTTTTTATGAAGCACTATATGGCAGCAGTTTTTCAAGAATGTTATCCATTTGCACGAGGACTAGGGTGCAGCACTTTTTCCTGCCATGTAGTGCTCCAGGCACCTACCTAGGTATATATCTTCAACAAAGAATACCAAAAGGACAAATCAGATTTGATAAGAGAAGTAAAATTGGAAACTTTTTTTATTTTTTTATTGTATTGTTTGTCTGAATCACACTATTTTTTTTGGGGGTTTCAGATGCCATTGATTGCTTCTTTTAAACGGGTTGGCAAATGTGTTAAACATAAAGGGAACTAAATATTAAATGCATGGAAGAGAGAATGAGGAATTCAGAGTAAGTAGACAATGTGTAGCTATATTAAAATCTAAGAGATCACTCAATGCAGTATAAGTGCAAAATAAACACAATGCTTTAACACCTACTGTGAATTTCACATAAGCAGTAGTATACCCTGTGAGCTTGTGCACATGCTCAGTAGGATCTTGTTCCCTAGAAACGGACTATCAAAAGATGTAAATTGGAAAGTGTCTTAAAACTGCATGCTCTTTCTGAATCATAGTAGTTTGTTTTGACTTGAGTGTCCCTTTAAAGTAATTAAAGAATTAATTCTAAAGTATTAGCATCCTGGGTGCTGACATGTTGTAAAACTAGGTTTATTTATGTCATTGTCTCTGCTGAGGCTCATTATGGACAGCTATAAATGAGTCACAAACGAATGAGTAAATAATGGCTTTGTGAAATATAGCAGCGTTGTGATGTTGGAGCTGAAGCACATAGTGTTCAGAGGTCTGGAAGATAAATTCAATAAGCACAGTGAGGTAGTTAAAGGGACAATCTAGTCAAAATTTTAACTTTCAGATTCAGACAAGGCATGCAATTTTAAATCACAAATTTGCTTTGTTCACTCTGTATTCTTTGTTAAAAGCTAAACCTAGGTAGGCTCATATGTTAATTTTTAAGACCTTGAACGCCGCCTCTAATCTAAGTGTGTTTTGACAGTTTTTCACAGCTAGACAGCACTAGTTCATGTGTGCGAGATATGTATGTATATTGTGCTCACTCTCTTGTGGAGTTATTTATTAGTCGGCACTGATTAAAGGGACACTGAACCCAATTTTTTTCTTTCATGATTCAGATAGATACAAAAAAACAACATATATAATACAGAGTGTAAGATGGAAATAACACTTTGAATAAAAACCAAGAACTGATACTCTCCTTTTAGGTAAGACCGCAGCCTTCTTACAGTGTCTCCTCTCTGACTGTCTTTAACGAATGGCAATAGGAAAATAGATGGCGCAGGTCTGTAGAATAATTTTTCTCTAATTGAAGAGAAAAGAAGGGCTTGAGGTGTATATAAAAAAACAGTGGATATAAGTGCAGTATACTCACTCATAAGTTGTGGGAGTTCAGCTGCGGTGTAGTATGCTTCCAGGTAATGAAGTTCCCCGGAGTAAATGCAGGGTTTCAAGGTCTGATAAATGCCTATTATAGGGCTGCAGATAAATGAAGACTCAAATGACCAAATGTTATTCAGTAAATAATGGAAAACAAAGTAGTAACTTACTCCATATAACGTAGAATCCGGCTTGTCACATAAAAGAAGGGTATCAATAATCTTCCAACTTTGGTAAAAAGATGTTTTATTAGCTCAACGCGTTTCAACTTTTAACAAGTCTTTATCAAGAGCAAGATAAAAATAATAAAAACAAGTAGCGTTATATGGAGTAAGTTACTACTTTGTTTTCCTTTTATTTACTGGATAACATTTGGTCATTTGAGTCTAAATTTATCTGCAGCCCTATAATAGGCATTTATCAGACCTTGAAACCCTGCATTTACTCCGGGGAACTACATTACCTGGAAGCATACTACACCGCAGCTGAACTCCCACAACTTATGGAGTGAGTATACTGCACTTATATCCACTGGTTTTTATATACACCTCAAGCCCTTCTTTTCTCTTCAATTAGAGAAAAATTATTCTACAGACCTGCGCCATCTATTTTCCTATTGCCATGATTCAGATAGAGCATAAAATGTTAAGCAACTTTCTAATTTACTCCTATTATCAAATTTTCTTTATTCTCTTGGTATCTTTATTTGAAATGCAAGAATGTAAGTTTAGATGTCGGCCCATTTTTGGTGAACAACCTGGGTTGTCCTTGCTGATTGGTGGATAAATTTGTCCGCCAATAAAAGCGTGCTGTCCAAAGGTCTGAACCAAAAAAAAGCTTAGATGCCTTCTTTTTTAAATAAAGATAGCAAGAGAACGAAGAAAAATTGATAATAGGAGTAAATTTGAAAGTTGCTTAAAAAAATGGCATGCTCTATCTAATATGAAAGAAAAAAAATTTGGGTTCAGTGTCCCTTTAACTAAAATGCAAGTCTGTCAAAATAAGTCTGCAGAAGCTTAGATACAAGGTAGTCACAGAGGTAAAAAGTATATTAAAATTATTGTGTTGGTTATGCAATACTGGGGAATGGGTAATAAAGGGATTATCTTTTTAAGCAGTAACAATTCTGGAGTAGACTTGTCTCTTTAAACACTTTTCCAGTTTTAGGTATATTTCTGCAAGTGACAGTCTGAATTGCTTGTTGTAAAGGGATGCAATAATTAAAGTGAAGATCAATATTAATTAATTCGTGCCTGATTTTTAATAATCCTGTTGAAAACAAGGGCACTTTAATTCATCAAAATTGACATTTCACTTGTTTTCTTCAAAAACGTACCTTTTTTATTCTGGCAGCCGCTCCATCGATTCCCACGGCCGTCGGAAGCCTCTGCAGACATCAGAAATGACGAATCTGGCTTCCTCCAATCACGGCTTCCCCCCCCCCCCCAGGGGGGAATCTTGGCCTGATGCAACACCGTGATTGGAGGAAGCTGGATTTGTCATTTTGGACCCGCAAAGATGGCTTGCGACGGGCGGAGGAAGTGCTGGAGCAGCTGCCAGGATTAAAAGGTAAGTTTTTGAAGAAAACGAGTGAAATGTCAATTTTGATGAATTTAAAGTGCCCTTGTTTTTTAATAGGATTATTAAAAACCGGGCACTAATTCATCAAAATTGACCTTCACTTTAAAGGACCTCTAAACACAGTAGAATAATCAATAAATGGGAAAGGCAAAAGCACTTAGTTTGAATCTCACATTAGCAGATTTATTTATTTTTTTCTGACAAATTTCAAAGTTTTATTTTACTTCCCGCTGCATCATGTGACATCCTCAACCAATCACAAAATGCATATATTCTGTGAATCATGCACATGCTCAGTCGGGGCTGGTGTGTCAAAGTGTTTTCATAAAAAGATTGTGCATATTTAGTTAATGGATCTGAAATGCAAAGCTGTTTTAAAATAGTGTTCTCTATCTGAATCATAAAAGTTTCATTTTGACTTCAGCAGTCCTTTTAACAAAATTATGCACGCAATCATGTCAACCTACTTTTGAGTGTGCATAGTTATCAGAGTTCCACAACCATCAAGGCACAATTTACTTTATACTAACTTTATGACAGTGACTAGCCTTGTTGTCTGTGGACTAAAGACCAGATTGGCTCCTCCAAATGAGGCAAATGGTGGGTGCAGTTTAGCTATTGAAAAATAATTGCAGTAAAAAGGATGTTTGTTTTAAAAACAGAAATTATGTTTACTATCCCTTTTAAATTGCAAGTGAAGAGAACAAATGATAAACTTATTTAACAAATGAAAGTATATTAAAGGAATAGTCTAGTAAAAATAAGACTCATGATTCAGAGAGCATGCAATTTTAAGCAACTTTCTAATTTACTCCTATTAAATTTTTCTTTGTTCTTTTGGTATCTTTACTTAAAGGGTCACTGAACCCAATTTTTTTCTTTTGTGTTTCAGATAGAGCATGAAGTTTTAAGCAACTTTCTAATTTACTCCTATTATCAAATTTTTTTCATTCTCTCGTTATCTTTATTTGAAATGCAAGAATGAAAGTTTAGATGCCGGCCCATTTTTGGTGAACAACCTGGGTTGTCCTTGCTGATTGATGGATACATTCACCCACCAATAAAAAAGTGCTGTCCAGAGGTCTGAACCAAAAAAAATCTTAGATGCCTTCTTTTTCAAATAAAGATAGCAAGAGAACGAAGAAAAATTGATAATAGGAGTAAATTAGAAAGTTGCCTAAAATTGCATGCTCTATCTGAATCGCGAAAGAAAATAATTGGGTTCAGTGTCCCTTTTAAAAAAGCTGAAATGAAATCTTAGGAGCCGGCCTATTTTTGGTTCAGAACCTGGGTAGCACTTGCTGATTGGTGGCTAAATGTAGCCATCTAATCAGCAAGCGCTACCCAGGTGCTGAACCAAAAATGGGCGGCCCTTAAGCTTATACTCCAGATTTTTTAAATAAAGATACCATGAAAAATTGTTAATAGGAGTAAATTTAGAAAGTTGCTTAACATAGCATGCTCTATCTGAATCATGACAGTTTAATTTTGACTAGACTATTCCTTTAAGTTGTGTGTGTTAAAGGCATTTTTTTTGGAATCTCAAGGTGTTAAACTAGAGGAAATATTGAGAAATTAGAAAAGTGCATTTTTATAATATGAAAAGTTGGTAGTCAGACGTAAAATTCTTGGGAGTTTTGTCAATGCCTACCTTAAATAATTTGGCTTGTTTTTAAATGGACATGAGCAATATTAATTTATATAATTGAACGGTAAATAGAAAAAAACAAGGCTCTATTTACATTTTAAATGGAGTGATAGCAATAATACTAAAAGTTTTCTGGTATTTCGGGCAAGTTCTTCTTTGAAAGCCCCGGTAGTGAGAGGGTTAATATTTTTTGCAAAACAGAAATAGTTATTGGAAGACATGAACATTTTTTCTGGCTTTCAAGTAACTGTAAATGTTAAACCTCCTTGCAGCATTTATACAACACAAGATTATAATCATAATAGTAGGTGTAACTGTTTGTTGGCAAGCTAATTTCCGTTTGTTCACTGAAAGAGGATGTAAGTAGATCCTGTTAGTCCGCACACAGCTTGCATCAAGGTATTTATTTTTATTTGCTTTATTACTATCCAGCTGTGAACCTTGTTCTCTAGCATTTTTAGAGCTGTGTTTCTTGCACCCAGAACTCAAGCAGCATTGTTGGCCCACCAGTATGTAAAGGGTCTGTAAACACCTTGCGACTTTTATATAAAATGTTGTGTAATGAAATAACTTTGCAACACACTTATTATTTATTTTTCCCACTTGTAATGTAGCTCTGAAAATTGAGGTTTTCTATCTCTCAGAACTTGCTATGCACCCTGCTGATTTCCCAAGGCTAACCCCGCTACATATTCCCCAAATTGGCTTTAGCAGATAACTGTGAAACAAATCATTTGTCCACAGTCACCATGGCTAGCTTTTGTTGTCTGTGGACAAAAGCCCAGATTCACTCCTCCAAATAAAGCAAATGCTGGGTGGAGATTTGATAATTGGGAGAAACAATTTCAATAAAAAGGATGTTTATTTAAAACGTTTAGACTTGGCTGACATGTCATTCTATAGGAACATAACAAAGCGTCTTGAGTTTACGGTCTCTTTAAGAGTATCTTCCCTTTTTTCTTATTTTAAGAGGGTGTTTTTTTAATAAGGCATTGACTTCACCATAATTGTCATCAATTTTGATGAGTTTCCAACATGATGGATTTTATTTAAATCTAAATTATTAATCATGGTTTTCTTACAAAAAGACCCTTTCTTTGGTTATTACAATCTCAATATTTACAATCTTAAAGGGACATAAAACCCTTTTTTTTTCTTTCTTTCATGATTTAGATAGAACATCACATTTTAAACGACTTTCTAATTTACTTCTATTATTTTCTTCATTTTCTTGTTATCCTTATTTGAAAAGCAGAAATGTATGCTCAAGAGTCTGCAGCACTATATGGCAGCAGTTTTGCAACAATGTTCTACATTAGCACTAGATGGCAGCACTATTTCCTCTCATGTAGTGCTTCAGGCATGTGCACGCTACCTACCTAGGTATCTCTTCAACAAAGAATAACATACTTAAATAAATTTGATAATAGAAGTAAATTGGAAACTTTTTAAAATTTTTATTTTCTATCTGAATCATGAAAGATTTTTTTGGGAGGTTTAATGTCCCTTTTTAATATTTACAACCACATGAAGTTAAATAACTGTCAGATTAGTTTATAGTTAAGTTATATACACATAGTTTACTAAACAATAATTTCATGTTTTATTTCTATCTCCAATTTAATAGGTTAATCATTCATATTTGGCCAACTTTTCTGCTGTATTATTGAAAGGAGGAAAAAATAATTACCTTAAAGGGACATAAAACAGGTTGAGATCTGTGCATATCCTAAAAGAGCTAATTAATTAAAAATAGATTGCATAAAAAAAATTAAAAAATTGCTGGCAAGTATTTAAAATTTTTTCAAAAATAAGCAAAATGAATTACATAGCTAAGCTGCCTGGAGCAGCCAACTCCACCCCTCTTATCAGTGTTTAGACACAGGCATTGTATTTCAACTGAGTTCACAGCAGATAATCCCTATTCACTTTTGCATTCTACCAAAATCACAATAGATATAGACACAGCCATAGAAGGAAATGTGTGGGGGGAGTTAGAGCTTTACAATTTATAAACTAAAAAGAAAGGGTTAATGGCGAGGCACCGCAGTATAAATTTGCATGTAAAGTAATTAAAGTACATATTATATTTTGTCTCTATCCCAACTTGTTTTATGTCCCTTTAATCTCTTCATGCCATTAGGACTTTCCATGCCGTCTTAACAGCGCTGGGCTTTAATTCCGTTGGGACAGCATGGCACTTCCTACCCTTTACGCCGTCCTGCAGCTTTCCCACTTTGGCGTAGGCAAGGATCGGCCTGGGGGGCATGCCTAGCAGATTAGGCAGTCAACCATGATCTGATCTCAGCCTTGAAATCTTGTGATTTCATTTTTATTAATAGTGTTTACATCAGAACATAGATACAGAACTCTCATTTCACTCCTAAAATATGTAGCTCACCCCTCAATTTCTACTAGGTGGTACCCCACGTTTGATATACATTTATAAAATGCCAGGTCTTGTCAAATGTATATGTACAAATCTTCAAGATCAGAATTCCAAAATCCAGAAATGGATTATCATTTTTTATTTATTTTTTTAAACGATAAAAAATCTGGAGTAGACTGTCCCTTTAATATATTTTTTTTCTCTCTGATTGTATCTAAGCCCTGCATACGGCCCCCTTCAGTTCTTTTGACAGACTTGCATTTTAGTGAATCAGTGCCCTCTCATAAGTAACTCCACGGGAGTAAGCACAATGTTATCTATATGGCACACAAACTAGTGCTATCTAGCTATGAACTGTCAAAATGCGTTGAAATAAAAGGCGGCTTTCAAGGGCTTAGAAATTAGCATATAATCCTACCTAGGTTTAGCTTTCAAAAAAAGAGAACAAAGCAAATGTGATGATAAAAATTAGAAAGTTGTTTAAAATTACATGCCCTATCTGAATCATGAGTTTAATTTTGACTAGACTGTCCCTTTATTTTTTTTTTTAAAAACTCATTCAGATGGAGCGTTACATTTTAAACCGCTTTCCACTTCTTTTATCTACATAGGTAGGCTCAGAAGCAACAGTGTACTATTATTGCTATTGATTGGTGACCATACAATTTTATGTCTCTTGTCATTGGCTTACTCAGTGTGTTCAGATAGCTCTAAGTAGTGCATTATTGCTCCTTCAACAAAGGATACCAAGAGTGTGATGCAAATTTGATAATGGAAATTAATTGGTAAGTTTAATTATATGCTTTTTCGGTATAATGAGAGAAAAATGTGGTTTCATGTCTCTTTAAACTAAAAGTTTCCTTTCTAAACCTTGCACTACTGACTAGGCTTATTATATGATCTCTCCAGACCAGAAAGCTTTAGATCATTGGGTCCATAGCATTATGCTATCTTGAATTCTAGTTTGTGAAGCACATTTATCTTTACAGAAAAAAAATAACTTAAAATACTTGGACAAAGAAAGTCACCACCTAGTTATCCCTATATCAATTTTCCTTCAAAGCGTATTCTTAAAAGGACAGTGTATGCGACGTGCGTATATGAACTTGTGATAATTAAGGAAATCTAGAATACAAAATAAAACAATGAGAACTTTTTATAGTTGTAACCTATAGTTTTGTTTTGTTTTTGTCCTTTGCATGTTGCTTGTGATTTTAATAATACACACAATATTCAAACATTTAACGTGATTTAATAAACCGTAGTAAAATATTACTACTATAAAAAATAAAATGTTAATGTATTCTTTAAGAAGATTAAGAAGAATTTAGAATTAGAATCAGATTTTTGTTTGCTAAATCTGTATGTGATATTACCATTTTATCAATATCACCTTAACACGCCATTTATATTATAAATGCTCAAAACTGTTGTTACACTGTTTCATTCAAACCATAACATTCTAGCACTATGTGAACTGTACAATGATCTAAAGTTCGCCACAGAGATTGTTGGACCTTGCAGTACGGACAACACTCAGACAAACTAATTTGAGAAGAGTAGACGGCAAACGCAGCCTGTCGATTCCCCCACAAACCGGAAGTCTATTCCCAGAAAACAAACCGCTATGCAATGCGGTTTGAAAAAAAAAAATTCCCAAAGTCAAAGCAACTAAAGCACGGAGAGCCGTAGCCGGGAGGGCTAGGATCAGGAAGCCAAAATATAATGAACAGAGAAAAGATGGCAGGCTCTCAAATCCAAATATTAAAAAATCAAAATATATTAGACAACTTTAAAAAGGTACACAGACATGGCAGTAAAAGCTAGAGCAAAGAATCTTACATGTTTCGCGCCCCCTACAGGCACTTAAATCATAGATGAGGTACTCTGTGAGAAACCTCATCTATTTATGCTGTGAGTAACATAGATTAACTATTTCCTTGCCTCACAGACACAAATAGAAAAAAGGCTAAAAACAGAATGCTGAGGCAGTTAGATACAATGGTTGAATCTAAATAGGCTAGATTTCTAATATAGTAGAAAAGAACAGACAGTGCAGGAGATAACATACAAGTTATGCATGATAATGACACTGAAAAAATGTGATATTGCATTTTATATAGTGATATCCTAGAGATATTAACAAAAGTTAGGACTGAAATAACATCATATCACAATTTCAGGATAAAAAATTCTCTATGTACATAAAAAAAAATATATATAATGTACATAGGAAAATTTCTTATAAAAATTTCTTATAAATGTACATAAAGTTACATGAAATATATATATATATATATATATATATATATATATATATATATATATATATAATATATATTTATAATTATTCATATAACCATAATTTTAAATTTTACATTGGAAACAGCAGAGTGCAAATAGGTCAATAAGAAGAAAAATCAAATATTTCATATGGAAACAAGTGGATACTAATAGATACATATCAGGGCATGGATAGAGAAGGTGCATAGATAGAAAAAATATAATAGAAATAAAATAAATTAAAGCAGAAATTAAACGACAGTTTAATTGTCAATGAAATAATCTATATCACATTCCCTATTCAGGTAGGCCTATTGTGGCCGGTATTGGCTCACTTTTTGAGCCTATGGCAGAGTGGATTGACACTATTTTACAGCCATTGGCAATATCACAGTTGTCATACCTCCGGGACACCTCTCATCTCTTGATGACCCTCAACAAAATTGACTGGCAACCTGGTTTTTCCTGGGTAACAATGGATATTGTGTCATTGTATACATCTATTCCACAAACACTAGGTATACAAGCTGTTGCTTTTTTTTCTTAAAAAGGAATCCCAATATTCCACTGAACACATTGAGTATATTTGCAGTGTTTTGAATTTTCTTTTGTCACATAATTATTTTCTTTTTAATGAAGAATTTTTTCTTCAAATCTGTGGCACCGCCATAGGCGCAAAATTTGCGCCTTCATTTGCAAATATCTTTGTTGCATGGTGGGAGTTAACCTACATCTATACCTCAATGAATCCATGGCAGAACAGAATTGTGTTGCTAGTTCGCTATATAGATGACCTGCTCTTGATAGTGGGACACCCTGTGAATAACGATGAATTTCAAGATTTTTTAACATTTTGTAATCATAATGATTTGGGACTCTCGTTCACAGGGTCTTTCAGTGAGAGGCAGGTCAACTATTTGGACTTGAATATCAGTATTGAGAACATGCAAATAATTACTAAAACTTAACGTAAACCAACGGCGGGTAATACAATTTTGCATGCCACCTCTCATCACCCACAACACCTTATCAAGTCTATCCCTAAGTCTCAATTTCTTTGTGTTAGAAGAAACACTCAGAGTGATAATGTTTATAATAATCAAGCAAGTGAGCTTAGGGACAGACTTGTTCAACGTGGATATAAAAATGATGTTCTTGAGAGGTGTCAAGCAGAAATAAGAGATGATAAAACATTACCTCTAAAAAACATGTCAAAAAACATGTCTGAAAACAACAAAGATTTTGCTGACTCGGTTGTCTTTTCCACGGAATACAGCCAACAATATGATGAAATTGTAGGGGTTTTGAAAAAACATCTTCACATATTAAGGGCTGATGAGAGTCTTAACTCTCTGGTAGGCAAATGCAAATTTGTCCCTAAAAAATCTAGGACACTGTCACAAATTTTATCCCCTAGTCAGATCACAGGTAACTCACAAAAACAAAGAGGAACTTGGCTTAACAAATTGGGCACTTTTAGATGTGGACACACTATTTGTTATACATGTCCCAATGTTAAATTAGGCCAACATTTTGTTAGTCAAATCACAGGTGATACTTATGAGATAAAGTTTTATGCTAACTGTGGCTCGCAGTTTGTGGTTTATCTTTTGACATGTGACCTCTGTAATTGTCAGTATGTGGGAAAAACGACGAGGATGCTCAGGACCAGGTATAGCGAACATGTTAGGGATGTCAAAAATTATAATAAGGATTCCGCAGTTGCCAATCATTTTAATAATTTTCATCTAACACACATGGCCAGTCTCTCAGTCCAAATTATAGATATGGCTGTGGTCCCTATTAGAGGAGGGAATAGGGCTAAAATTTTGGAAAAGAAGGAACTTTATTGGATCCTCAAACTTAAAGGGACACTCAGGTTAAATTAAATTTTCATGATTCAGATACAGCATGTAATTTTAATCAACTTTCCAATTTACTTCCATTAAAAAAAATGTGCACAGTCTTTTATATTTACAATTTTTTGAGTCACCAGATCCTACTGAGCATGTGCAAGAATTCACAGACTATACGTATATGCATTTGTGATTGGCTGATTTCTATCACATGGTACAAGGGGAGTGGAAATATACATAACTTTAAAATTTGTTATAAAAAAATCTACTCATTTGAAGTTCAGACTAAGTGCTATTGCATTGTCTTGTTATCTTGCATTTGTTGATTATGCAAATCTAATGTGTTGACTGGTCCTTTAAGACTCTTGCCCCACAGGGCATGAATAGGGAATGTGATATAGATTATTTCATTGACAATTAAACTGTCGTTTAATTTCTGCTTTAATTTATTTTATTTCTATTATATTTTTTCTATCTATCTATGCACCTTCTCTATCCATGCCCTGATATGTATCTATTAGTATCCACTTGTTTCCATATGAAATATTTGATTTTTCTTCTTATTGACCTATTTGCACTCTGCTGTTTCCAATGTAAAATTTAAAATTATGGTTATATGAATAATTATAATTTTATATATATATATATATATATATATATATATATATATATATATATATATATATATATATATATATATATATTTCATGTAACTTTATGTACATTTATAAGAAATTTTTATAAGAAATTTTCCTATGTACATTATATATATTTTTTTTTTATGTACATAGAGAATTTTTTATCCTGAAATTGTGATATGATGTTATTTCAGTCCTAACTTTTGTTAATATCTCTTGGATATCACTATATAAAATGCAATATCACATTTTTTCCGTGTCATTATCATGCATAACTTGTATGTTATCTCCTGCACTGTCTGTTCTTTTCTACTATATTAGAAATCTAGCCTATTTAGATTCAACCATTGTATCTAACTGCCTCAGCATTCTGTTTTTAGCCTTTTTTCTATTTGTGTCTGTGAGGCAAGGAAATAGTTAATCTATGTTACTCACAGCATAAATAGATGAGGTTTCTCACAGAGTACCTCATCTATGATTTAAGTGCCTGTAGGGGGCGCGAAACATGTAAGATTCTTTGCTCTAGCTTTTACTGCCATGTCTGTGTACCTTTTTAAAGTTGTCTAATATATTTTGATTTTTTAATATTTGGATTTGAGAGCCTGCCATCTTTTCTCTGTTCAAACTAATTTGAGAGCTGCTCATCACTATGCAGAGTTCTTGATATGAAGGAGAGTCCTAAACATTTTGCTTGATTTCTCTCCATGCTGTTGAGTTTTTGGTCTTTAAAGAGACATAAAACCCCATTTTTTTTTTCTTTTCATGATTAAGATAGATTAGAACATGCAATTTTAAACAACTTTCTAATTTACTAGATGGCAGCTCTATTTTCTGTCATGTAGTGCTCCAGACATGTGCACGCTATCTATCTAGATATCTTTTCAACAAAGAATAACATGAGAACAAAGCTAATTGGATAATAGAAGTACATAGGAAACTTTTTAAAAATGTTATTCTTTCTGAATCCTGAAAGAAAGTTTTGGATTTCATGTCCCTTTAAGCCCTAAATCTTGAACTGCCTTGTTTCACAACTACAATACATGTGATGTGTTTTGTCTTTAGCAACTTCTCATTTACTCTTATTATCAAATTTTCTTCATTCTCTTGGTATCTTTATTTGAAATGCAAGAATGTAAGTTTAGATGCCGGCCCATTTTTGGTGAACAACCTGGGTTGTTCTTGCTGAGTGGTGGATACATTCATCCAAGAAAAAAAAGGTTCACTCAAACACTACTCGTCTATAATTCTTGATCCAGCAGTCAATCCAACTATGTAGTGTATAATATGAGCTGTTAGGTCCTTTATATAATCACAAATGCACACCTTATAAAGTCAATAAGACTAATGCCCAAAGTATCAGTGTCCACAACT
Source organism: Bombina bombina (assembly GCF_027579735.1). NCBI lineage: Eukaryota > Metazoa > Chordata > Amphibia > Anura > Bombinatoridae > Bombina > Bombina bombina. Next base: position 471,408,511 of record NC_069504.1, on the reverse strand, counting down.
TTCAGTTGTTCCGTATATTAGGTTACCTTCCGGTGATACTTGTTCCAGACAATCTTGCTCAAAAGCAAACTCGCACTCTCCCCACAGCCTCTTCAGAGCCCCTCATACACCTACCATGCCACCAGTTAATAACAGGCTTAATAACAGGCTCCTCACCAGTCTGCAATCTGCAGTAATGTTGCTCCCAGACTTCGGTCTGTTTCTCGTGGTGCCGATGAAGTCACTGTTCCAGTGACCGCGCCTCCTTCTTACGTATGCACCGGTGGCTTGGGGGTTCCCACGGAGCTTTACTCCGGCTGTATCATAGCATAACAATGCAAAAAAAAAAAAAAAAAAAGGGAATGTACCCTTGTTCACGTTCCTGAAATCCTTCAATTGGGCTCGTTCTTAGGTGTCAAAAGCTGCTGGCAAACAGACGGTCATGCAGACAGTTTACTGGCAATACTGCAATTATAAATGAATTCAAAGGTTGCCAGCAAACGGAGTAGTCAGAATAAATAAAAAAATCCAACTTTATTTAGGCTTAAAGTGAATGTAAATTTTGATGCTAAAGTGCCCGGTTTTTAAAACTTTGATTAAAAACAGGGGCACTTTAATTCATAAAAATTTTCATTTCACTCCTGTTGTGAAAAAAAAATTACCTTTTAATCTTCACAGCAGCTCCAGCTTCCTCCACCTGTTTCAAAGCCTTATCCTGGGTCTAAAATGAGGCATCGGCTTCCTCCAATCACAGCAGTGAATCAGACACTGAATCCCCCGGGGGGGAAGCTGTGATTGGAGAATGACCTATCAATCATTTCTGACATCAGAAATGGCTTGTGAGACCGGAGAAAGCTGGAGCTGCTGTGAAGTTTAAAAGGTACGTTTTTTTGTCACAACAGGAGTGAAATGTAAATTTTTATGAATTAAAGTGCCCCTGTTTTTAATCAAAGTTTTAAAAACCGGGCACTTTAGCATCAAAATTTACATTCACTTTAATTAAAAAATGAAGGGACAACATCCCCCTAACAGGTAAAGACTCTTTGCCTGTTAGGGGGATGTTGTCCCTTCACTTTTTAATTAAGCCTAAATAACGTTGGATACATTCATCCACCAATACAAAAGTGCTGTCCAGAGTACTGAACCAAAAAAGCCTAGATGCCTTCTTTTTAAAATAAAGATAGCAAGAGAACGAAGAAAAAATAGGAGTAAATTAGAAAGTTGCTTAAAGGGACACTGAATCCAAATTTTTTCTTTTGTGATTTCAGATAGAGCATGATATTTTAAGCAACTTTCTAATTTATTCCTATTATCAAATTTTCTTCATTCTCTTTGAATCTTTATTTGAAATGCAAGTTAAAGGGACACTGAACCCAAACTCAAATGTTTTCTTTTGTGATTCAGATAGTGCATGCAACTTTCTAATTTATTCCTATTATCAAATTTTTCTTCATTCTCTTGGTATGTTTATTTGAAAAGCAAGAATGTAAGTTTAGATGCCGGCCCATTTTTGGTGAACAACTTGGGTTGTCCTTGCTGATACAAATTTTTGGTTCAGTTCATGGACAGCACTTGTTTATTGGTGCTGTCCATGAACTGAACCAAAAATTTGCTGACTCCTTAGCTTAGATGCCTTCTTTTTTAAATAAAGATAGCAAGAGAATGAAGAAAAACTGATAATAGAAGTAAATTAGAAAGTTGCTTAAAATGGCATGCTCTATCTGAATCATGAAATAAAATTTTTGGGTTCAGTATCCCTTTAAGAGGCCGGCCCATTTTTGGTGAAAAACCTAGGTTGTCCTTGCTGACTGGTGGATACATTAATCCACCAATCAAAAACTGCTGTCCAGAGTTCTGAACCAAGAAAAAAGCTTAGATGCCTTTTTTATATAAAGATAGCAAGCATTTATAATAGGAGTAAATTAGAAAGTTGCTTAAAATTGCATGCTCTATCTGAATCGCAAAAGAAAAATTTTGGGTTCAGTGTCCCTTTAAGATTGCATGCTCTATCTGAATTGCGAAAGAAAAAAATTTGTTCAGTGTCCCTTTAAAGGGACAGTCTACACCAGAATTGTTGTTGTTTTAAAAGATAGATAATCCCTTGTTTACCCATTCCCTAGTTTTGCATAACCAACAGTTATATTTATATATTTTTTACCTCTGTGATTATCTTGTATCTAAGCCTCTGCAGACTGCCCCTTTATTTCAGTTCTTTTGACAGCAAATCAGTGATGGCTGCCAGGTAACTTCATGTGCACGAGCACAGTGTTATCTATATGAAAAATATGAACTAACACCCTCTAGTGGTGAAAAACCTGTTAAAATGCATTCCTAAGAGGCGGCCTTCAAGGTCTAAAAATTAGCATATGAACCTCCTAGGTTAAGCTTTCAACTAAGAATACCAAGAGAACAAAGAAAAATTGGTGATAAAAGTAAATTGGAAAATTGTTTAAAATTACATGCCCTATCTGAATCATGAAAGTTTTTTTTTTTTTAACTAGACTGTCCCTTTAATGTATAAGTGTGTGTGTGTATATCTCTAATACATATTTGAGTTATGGTGGAGTTAAAACCATGAGATGAAAACCCTTCATTACATAAAAGTAGATAGATATAGATATATAATCATTACATACATACACTCTCAACCATCAAATCCCATGACCTGTCCTCCCAGCTCTTCTGTAGCAATTCATAGAGATACAGAACAGTTTTGTGCACCTTTCTCATAAATACCTATTGGATTGTGGGGGACATGTCATAACAGATGCACTAAGAATGATGTTGCTCAATTTGTTAAAATATTGATGGATTCAAACAAATTTCTCAAGCCCTGCTTTGGGTATATATGTCTATAATCATAGGGTCTTGAAAGTTAAAAGGCTGCAATTCACCTAGGGAAGCTTCTTTCAAACTAATGCATCAAAACATCTCTCCTGGCTGTGCCTGATTCTTTTAGCTGGCAGGTATGTGATGTGTAAAAGATGACATCAGTCAGGTGAAGAGACTAGGGAAACAGTGTTGGTTGAGTTCATGAGGTAGGAGATAGGAACTCATTAAAATGTAGCACACAATCTAAAATTGCTCTAATGTTTTTGTTTTTTTAAAATAGGTAAAAAGTCATCTTGATTTTATACAAATTCAAATTTATGTACTTTATCTGCTATCCTAACTTCTTCTTCTCTCTTCCACAGGCTGCAGCTGGGATCTTGTGCTATGTAGGAGCCTATGTGTTTATCACATATGATGATTATGAACACTTCTTTCAGGATGTATATACCTTGATCCCTGGGGTTATAATTATAGCAGCAGGGGCTCTCTTGTTTATCATTGGTTTAATTGGCTGCTGTGCCACCATAAGGGAAAGCCGCTGTGGACTGGCAACAGTAAGTACTGCTCCTTCACCCATTTGTTTTCTTCAAACTTTCTGCTTTTCTTTGCTCTGATGAAAATCAGAATTTACCTTGTTCTTTGCTCACTGCCATGCATAGCCGGCAGCCTTCTTGTGCTTTTTAGCAAGAAATTAGTTGTCTACAGCCAGGATTACTGCATAACCACTTCAAATAAGCAGTTGCTTTCAGCCACCAAATCTAGTCTTTGTAGACTTCAAAAATGTTATCTGGAACCGCTATAAATGTCACATGCTCTTATTTTTATCTATATTTTTTATGAGTTAGATAGGCATCATAGAAATAGTAAAAATGGTGTTACTTATTATTCATGAAAAATTACTAAATGTTTTTTTTAAAATATATATATATATATATATAATTTTTTATTTAATTTTTGTGCTAATTAATATTGATTTAAGTTTGAGCTATAATTAACCTTTTTTTTCAGTTTGTTATTATCCTGCTCCTCGTGTTGGTGACTGAAGTGGTTGTGGTCATTCTTGGATACATTTATAGAGCAAAGGTAACTCTTACTTTATTTTGGTTATGTTTGCTATTATGTCTGTGTTTTAATTTGCTGTATTACTGAGACAATAACCACTCACTTTGTACAATACTTAAAGGGAAATCTTGTTTTGAATAGAAGTGATTTTGCTGTACACATGCAGGCATGGTGTTTCAATGTGGACGAATGGAGCTTATGTTCATAGGCTTCATGTGCACCCATATACACAGTAAAAAGCCACCTCTAACACAGTTATAGGAAAAATGCTTCTAGAAAAGTTAATGCATTTGTCTTGCAAAAATGCTTCTATTCAAAACTTAAATGTATTCATATGCATTTCACATCTCTTTGAAAGGGAAATACATGAGCAATATTTTTACATGATAAAAATTCAGGTATATTTTTTCATTAAGCTAGGAGAGAGCTTCAAGTTAATAGTACTGCAATGTGTTGCATATTATTTTGAAGAAAAATGCCTGTATGTTGAAGGACATGTTTGTTGTGGAATAGATTGCTCAGTGAATTAAGAATAAAAAAGAGAAAAAAAATTGTACATTTTTGTAATACCAAACAATAAAAGAAACTGATAAAAAAAAGTAGGGTTTATTGTTCCTTTTTATTACAACCATAAAAGTGAATGTAATCCTCAGTAAAAACAATACAATATACATGTTATTTTGCCTCTTTTTTTTTTTTTTAGACAGCCAGAGAGTGTTCTGAAATATTCATCTTATGATTTAGATAGAGAGCATATAATTTATTTTTTATGACACAATGAGTCCACGGATCATCTTAATTACTAATGGGATATTCACCACCTGGTTAGCAGGAGGCGGCAAAGAGCACCACAGCAGAGCTGTTAAATAGCTCCTCCCTTCCCTCCCACTCCAGTCATTCTCTTTACCTACGTTAGTGATAGGAAGTGGTAAAGTGAGGTGTTAGTATAGATTCTTCAATCCATAGTTTATTATTTTTAAAGTAGTGCAAGATTGTGCTGCTTTGTTCTAGGGTGTAGTCCATATCAGTCTCTTCAGTAGAGCATTGGTGGCTTTAGAGCAATGGGAACTTGTGGGACATAATTCTCACTGTGCCTCCAATGTTTTTTTGCTGCCTTATATCCTTCAGTCTGAGGTGAACATTTACTCAGCATTTTATCCTCCTCAAGTCGATGTAAGGGAGAGGACCTCTCAAGCCTGAAAGCTGCCAGGCAGAAGCTAAGGTAAGTGCTACTTTAATTTTCTGGGGCACATTGAATCAGTAAGGAGACTCAGAAAAAAGTAAGCACACTCTGAAAATAAGGGGCACTGAAGGGAAGGTGGCTCTTTATGTTAGGGACATTACAATCTTTCCTGGATGGAGAGTATTTCTTTCATGTAATTAGCAAGAGTCCATGAGCTAGTGACGTATGGGATATACATTCCTACCAGGAGGGGCAAAGTTTCCCAAACCTCAAAATGCCTATAAATACACCACTCACCACACCCACAAATCAGTTTTACAAACTTTGCCTTCTGTGGAGGTGGTGAAGTAAGTTTGTGCTAGATTCTTCGTTGATATGCGCTCCGCAGCAGGTTGGAGCCCGGTTTTCCTCTCGGCGTGCAGTGAATGTCAGAGGGATGTGAAGAGAGTATTGCCTATTTGAATTCAATGATCTCCTTCTACTGGGTCTATTTCATAGGTTCTCTGTTATCGGTCATAGAGATTCATCTCTTACCTCCCTTTTCAGATCGACGATATACTCTTATATATACCATTACCTCTACTGATTCTCGTTTCAGTACTGGTTTGGCTTTCTACTACATGTAGATGAGTGTCCTGGGGTAAGTAAGTCTTATTTTCTGTGACACTCTAAGCTATGGTTGGGCACTTTTATATAAAGTTCTAAATATATGTGTTTAAACATTTATTTGCCTTGATTAAGGATGTTCAACGTTCCTTATTTCAGACAATCAGTTTCATATTTGGGATTAATGCATATGAATAAATCATTTTTTTTCTTACCTTAAAATTTGACTTTTTTTCCTGTGGGCTGTTAGGCTTGCGGGGGCTGAAAATGCTTCATTTTATTGCGTCATTCTTGGCGCGGACTTTCTTGGCGCAAAAATTTTTTTTTGTCATTTCCGGCGTCATACGTGTCGCCGGAAGTTGCGTTCTTTTTTTGACGTTTTTGCACCAAAAAATGTCGGCGTTACCGGATTTTTTGGCGCCAAAAGCATTTAGGCGCCAAATAATGTGGGCGGCTTTTTGGCGCTAAAAAAAAAGTCTCATTATTTATTGCTTCTGGTTGCTAGAAGCTTGTTCATTGTCATTTTTTTCCCATTCCTGAAACTGTCATTTAAGGAATTTGATCTTTTTTGCTTTATATGTTTTTTTTTCTATTACATATTGCAAGATGTCTCAGATTGTCCCTGAATCAGAAGCCACTTCTGGAAAAACGCTTAACTGAGTTTCAGTTCTACCAAAGCTAAGTTCATTTATTTTAAATGTTATAAATGTTTATCTTTAGCTATGGTTTGTAATAAGGTATTATGATATACTTTTACATGCAGAATCCATTAGTGTTTATGCTTTATATATTTCCATTCTTACATTTTATGTACAAGAAATATTTAGAAGATTTATAAGAAATATTTTCTGATTCTATTTTAAAGGCTTTGTCTGACTTCGTGCCTTCTAATAAAAATTTTAGTTCTTTTTCACTTCTTTTTTTATTTATTGAAGTTTCAAATGACCAACAACATACTGTTTTATCCTTCTCTGATGATGTTTTTTCTCTTTCAGAAATTTTCTTCATCAGATATTGACACTAACAAATCCTACTTTTTTATTATTTTTCTATCATTAAAGTACATTTGTTCTTTGTTGAAGAGGTGTTGATTATTTTGGATATTAAGGTAACTAGTTCTTTAAGACTAGCTGACACTATTTCTGCCTATTTATTTCTTCTGTGTTTTCAGAGGTTTTCTTTCCAATTCCCTATTCTAGGGAATGGAATAGGCTGAGAATTTTCTTTTATTCCTTTTTTAAAGGTTTTAAACTATATTCTTTGCCAGCAGTTAAATTCAATTTGGAGGGTTCTCCAATTTATTGGGGCTATCTCTACTTCTACTAATTATGCTATTGTTTCTATAGCAAAATAGTATTTATTTTCCTTTAGATAGTTGTATCTTATTTATGGAAAATTATTTAGTTTCAGGTACTTTTCTTGGTCCTGTGATTTATTTGGATATTGCAATTGCTTCATTTTTTCTGTTTACTTTAGGATCAAGTATCAGATTATGATTTATTTTAGCATTGTTAAAGGACAACATTTACTAGACTAGGTGCTGTTGCATTTGTCTTGTTGTTTTGCATTTATTGATTATGCAAGTCCACTGTATTGACTGGTCCTTTAACCCCTTAATGACCACAGCACTTTTCCATTTTCTGTCCGTTTGGGACCAAGGCTATTTTTACATTTTTGCGGTGTTTGTGTTTAGCTGTAATTTTCTTCTTACTCATTTACTGTACCCACACATATTATATACCGTTTTTCTCGCCACTAAATGGACTTTCTAAAGATACCATTATTTTCATCATATCTTATAATTTACTATAAAAAAAAATATAAAATATGAGGAAAAATTGAAAAAAAAACACACTTTTTCTAACTTTGACCCCCAAAATCTGTTACATATCTACAACCACCAAAAAACACCCATGCTAAATAGTTTCAAAATTTTGTCCTGAGTTTAGAAATACCCAATGTTTACATGTTCTTTGCTTTTTTTGCAAGTTATAGGGCCATAAATACAAGTAGCACTTTGCTATTTCCAAACCACTTTTTTCCAAAATTAGCGCTAGTTACATTAGAACACTAATATCTTTCAGGAATCCCTGAATATCCCTTGACATGTATATATTTTTTTTTAGTAGACATCCCAAAGTATTGATCTAGGACAATTTTGGTATATTTCATACCACCATTTCACCGCCAAATGCGATCAAATACAAAAAATCGTTCACTTTTTCACAAATTTTTTCACAAACTTTTGGTTTCTCACTGAAATTATTTACAAACAACTTGTGCAATTATGGCATAAATGGTTGTAAATTCTTCTCTGGGATCCCCTTTGTTCAGAAATAGCAGACATATATGGCTTTGGCGTTGCTTTTTGGTAATTAGAAGGCCGCTAAATGCCACTGCGCACCACAAGTGTATTATGCCCAGCAGTTAAGGGGTTAATTAGGGAGCTTTTAGGGAGCTTGTAGGGTTAATTTTAGCTTTAGTGTAGTATAGTAGACAACCCCAAGTATTGATCTAGGCACATTTTGGTATATTTCATGCCACCATTTCACCGCCAAATGCGATCAAATTGAAAAAAAAGTAAAATTTTTCACAATTTTAGGTTTCTCACTGAAATAATTTACAAACAGCTTGTGCAATTATGGCACAAATGGTTGTAAATACTTGTCTGGGATCCCCTTTGTTCAGAAATAGCAGACATATATGACTTTGGCGTTGCTTTCTGGTAATTAGAAGGCCGCTAAATGCTGCTGCGCCTCACACGTGTATTATGGCTAGCAGTGAAGGGGTTAATTAGGGAGTTTGTAGGGAGCTTGCAGGGTTAATTTTAGCTTTAGTGTAGAGATCAGCCTCCCACCTGACACATCCCACCCCCTGATCCCTCCCAAACAGCTCCCTTCCCTCCCCCACCCCACAATTGTCCCCGCCATCTTAAGTACTGGCAGAAAGTCTGCCAGTACTAAAATAAAAGGGTTTTTTTTAAAAATTTTTTTTTTTTTTTAGCATATTTACATATGCTAGGGTGTAGGATCCCCCCCTTAGCCCCCAACCTCCCTGATCCCCCCCAAAACCACTCTCTGACCATCCCCTCTGCCTCATTGGGGGCCATCTTGGGTACTGGCAGCTGTCTGCCAGTACCCAGTTTGCAAAAAAAAGTGTTTTTTTTTATATTTATTTTGATTTTTTCTGTAGTGTAGCTTCCCCCCCCACACAGACAAACACCCACCACCTTGCTGATCTTTATTTTTCTTTTTATAAAAAGGCATTTACAAACTTTTTTTTAAGATATTTTCTGTAGTGTAGCGGTTCCCACCCGCTCCCTCCCCGTGCACGCGCCCTCCCGTGCACGCGCGCGCGTCCGTGCGCGCCCCCGCTCACCCCGCCCACGATCCCGCCCCCCCTGCAGATATCCAGGGCCATCGATGGCCGCCACCCGCCTCCCGGTCCGGCTCCCACCCACCAACGCAGGGAGCCACCGATCTCCGGTGCAGAGAGGGCCACAGAGTGGCTCTCTCTGCACCGGATGGCTTAAAAAAGTTATTGCAGGATGCCTCCATATCGAGGCATCACTGCAATAACCGGAAAGCAGCTGGAAGCGAGCAGGATCGCTTCCAGCTGCTTTCCAAACAGAGGACGTGCAGGGTACGTTCTCAGGCATTAACTGCCTTTTTTTTGAGGACGTACCCTGCACGTCCTCGGTCGTTAAGGGGTTAAACTGGACTATCATGCTAATAATTTCATTTGTGTCTTCATTTTATTGAATATTTTCGCAAATGAGGGTTAATCTATGTCTTTAGCTATTTTAGCTAGAAGAATTTTGTTCTAAGATAATCAATTATTTGTTTTATAATTGGATTCAATTCTTAACTGTTACTCTGGGCTTCAAGATTGAGTTCTAAGACTAAAACTTTAAGCTTGTACTAGTTTAGTTGTTGTTATTAAGGAACGAATTCCTGAGTTCTTTCCCAAGTAACATGTTTGTAATTGGGGTTCGAAATCAGCTCCCTAATTTTGCGATGTACGTGCCGTATTCCAGCTTGGCTGATAAAGGGCAGGTTAAGACTTCTTTGAAATTTATTTGGTTCTATTTTGTCCAAATTTTCTTTGATTTTATTCCAGTAAGGCTAACACTTTCTTTAAGTGTGTTTCTGTCCTATATATTTTGGGTACTGTTGAAGCATGGCTAGGCACCCATGGGGTTCAAGCGCTGCTCAGACCTGGAATCTTCTGGGGTATTTCTTCCAGTTGCTTTTTTTAGGAACCGGGTTTGGAGTTTTATTCAAACATTTTTTACTTTTTATGGTCATTGATAGCATTATTTGTTTTCATTAGATACAATAAATGCATATTTTCATTTTTCTGTTTTCATTCAGATTATTTTCTGAGGATGCGGAATCTCATATGATTCACTTGCTCTTCAGGACATAGTTAGAGGATCTTTTTTTCCTCACACAAGGGTCACCTTTTTTAGGTTTCCAGAAAGTTTGTTTCACTGTCTTTGTCTCTATCAGACAAGGGATAATTCTATTGGGTTCCGTCTGTCGGTACCTTTAGTCTCTATTATTTCCTTCAGTTGCTATATATGCATAGAAGTTTTAGGTCTTATGGCCTCGGCATTGGATTCAATTCCCTTTGCTCATTTTCAATAGAAAGAACCTTTCCAGTCTTTTATGAGTGTTGTTTCTTCTAGAATATGGTTGGAGGATCAATTTACCAAAAAGTTTGTTGATTCCTCAGACAAGGGTAACCTTTTTTTAGGTTTCCTGATAGATTCAGTGTCCTTGACTCTGTCTCTGACGGACAAGAGACGTCTGAAATTGGTTTCAGCTTGTCGAAACCTTCAGTCTCAATCTTTCCTTTCGGTAGCCTTATGCATGGAAATTCTAGGTCTTATGACTGCTGCATTGGACGCGGTTCCCTTTGCTCGTTTTCACATGCAACCTCTTCAGCTCTGTATGCTGAACCAGTGGTGCAGGGATTATACAAAGATATCTCAATTAATATCTTTAAAACCGATTGTTCGACACTTTCTGACGTGGTGGACAGACCACCATCGTTTAATTCAGGGGGCTTCTTTTGTTCTTCCAACCTAGACTGAGATTTCAACAGATGCAAGTCTGACAGGTTGGGGAGCTGTTTGGGGGTCTCTGACAGCACAAGGGGTTTGGGAATCTCAGGAGGTGAGATTACCAATCAATATTTTTTTGAACTCTGTGCAATTTTCAGAGCTCTTCAGTCATGGCCTCTTCTAAAGAGAGAGTCGTTCATTTGTTTTCAGACGGACAATGTCACAACTGTGGCATATGTCAATCATCAAGGAGGGACTCACAGTCCTCTGGCTATGAAAGAAGTATCTCGAATTCTGGTTTGGGCAGAATCCAGCTCCTGTCTAATTTCTGCGGTTCATATCCCAGGTATAGACAATTGGGAAGTGGATTATCTCGGTCACCAAACGTTACATCCGGGCGAATGGTCTCTTCACCCAGAGATATTTCTTCAGATTGTTCAAATGTGGGGACTTCCAGAAATAGATCTGATGGCTTCTCATCTAAACAAGAAGCTTCCCAGGTATCTGTCCAGATCCAGGGATCCTCAGGCGGAGGCAGTGGATGCATTGTCACTTCCTTGGAAGTATCATCCTGCCTATATCTTTCCACCTCTAGTTCTTCTTCCAAGAGTAATTTCCAAGATTCTAAGGGGTGCTCGTCTGTTCTGCTGGTGGCTCCAGCATGGCCTCACAGGTTTTGGTATGCGGATCTTGTCCGGATGGCCACTTGCCAACCGTGGACTCTTCCGTTAAGACCAGACCTTCTATCACAAGGTCCTTTTTTCCATCAGGATCTCAAATCCTTAAATTTGAAGGTATAGAGATTGAACGCTTAATTCTCAGTCATAGAGGTTTCTCTGACTCTCTGATTAATACTATGTTACAGGCTCGTAAAACTGTATCTAGGAAGATATATTTTCGAGTCTGGAAGGTTTACATTTCTTGGTGTTTTTCTCATCATTTTTCTTGGCATTCTTTTAGAATTCCTAGAATTTTACAGTTTCTTCAGGATGGTTTGGATAAAGGTTTGTCTGCAAGTTCCTTGAAGGACAAATCTCTGCTCTTTCTGTTCTTTTTCACAGAAAGATTACTAGTCTTCCTGTTATTCATTGTTTTGTACAAGCTTTGGTTCGTATAAAACCTGTTATTAAGTCAATTTCTCCTCCTTGGAGTTTGAATTTGGTTCTGGGGGCTCTTCAAGCTCCTCCGTTTGAACCTATGCATTCGCTGGACATTAAATTACTTTCTTGGAAAGTTTTGTTTCTTTTGGCCATCTCTTCTGCTAGAAGAGTTTCTGAATTATCTGCTCTTTCTTGTGAGTCTCCTTTTCTGATTCTTCATCAGGATAAGGCGGTGTTGCGAACTTCTTTTAAATTCTTACCTAAGGTTGTGAATTCTAACAACATTAGTAGAGAAATTGTGGTTCCTTCATTGTGTCCTAATCCTAAGAATTCTAAGGAGAGATCATTGCATTCTTTGGATCTAGTTAGAGCTTTGAAATATTATGTTGAAGCTACTAAGAATTTCCGGTTCTAGGAAAGGTCAGAAGGCCTCTGCCATTTCTTTGGCATCTTGGTTGAAATCTTTAATTCATCATGCTTATGTCGAGTCGGGTCAAACTCCGCCTCTAAGGATTACAGCTCATTCTACTAGGTCAGTTTCTACTTCCTGGACGTTTAGGAATGAAGCTTCGGTTGATCAGATTTGCAAAGCAGCAACTTGGTCTTCTTTGCATACTTTTACTAAATTCTACCATTTTGATGTGTTATCTTCTTCTGAAGCAGTTTTTGGTAGAAAAGTACTTCAGGCAGCTGTTTCAGTTTGATTCTTCTGCTTATAATTTCATTTTTTTTCATTATAAGATTTAAACTTTATTTTGGGTGTGGATTATTTTCAGCGGAATTGGCTGTCTTTATTTTATCCCTCCCTCTCTAGTGACTCTTGCGTGGAAGGTCCACATCTTGGGTAGTCATTATCCCATACGTCACTAGCTCATGGACTCTTGCCAATTACATGAAAGAAAACATAATTTATGTAAGAACTTACCTGATAAATTCATTTCTTTCATATTAGCAAGAGTCCATGAGGCCCACCCTTTTTGTGGTGGTTATGATTTTTTTTTGTATAAAGCACAATTATTCCAATTCCTTATTTTTTATGCTTTCGCACTTTTGTCTTATCACCCCACTTCTTGGCTATGCGTTAAACTGATTTGTGGGTGTGGTGAGGGGTGTATTTATAGGCATTTTGAGGTTTGGGAAACTTTGCCCCTCCTGGTAGGAATGTATATCCCATACGTCACTAGCTCATGGACTCTTGCTAATATGAAAGAAATGAATTTATCAGGTAAGTTCTTACATAAATTATGTTTTTGGCAGCGTTACTTAGCAGGCACTGGGGCTGGAGTAAGGCTGGCGTTATGGCTCTGGTGGTTTCACACTGTTTTCTAACTATGACGAGCGGGTAGTTAGTTTTCGCATAAGTTAACGCCCACGATGGGCGGTCCTTCCTGTTTGCGCGCCACTTTAGTTGCGCTTCAGTTCTGAGAGAGCGACATTAGGAAGGATTTGTCCGGTCTGTGCTAGAGTCGCATGGTGAAACGGGGCATGCGTTTCTAGTATAGAAACGGTATTTCCTTTTCAGCAGTGCTAAACAGATCGTCTGGAGCTGATAAAAGGGGAAATTGGCTGATCTTCTGTCAGGTAGGAGCACTTCAGCAGAGTTGCTGAGGTGCAGAGGTGTAATTTTTTTATTTAATCGTTGTTTGCTAAGCTGAGCGGTTTGCAGTAAAAAAGGAACAGTTTTGAATTTAAAGAGACAGTAACGGTTTTTCTATTTAATATTTGCAGATAAATTTAAGATTTTTTTTTTTATTTGCTATTTGGCCAATTGTGAACAAACATGGACCAAGGGGACTTGCAAGATGTCACTTGCTCCTTATGTTTTGACGCCAATGTGGAACCACCAATCACTTTCTGCCCCTCCTGTATTGAGAGGACTTTGAATTATAGGGAAAAGATTGTTTCAGAGCCAATCTCTTCTAAGGTGGATGTTCTCCAAGAGTCTAATGATGAGGGTCAATATATGCCGCAGCTTTCTCTCCAAGCATCCCAAATTTTACCGCCCTCACAAGCAGTGCCCTGCGCTTCCGCTATAGTCCCTTCTGGGGTTTCTTTAAAAGACATAGCTTCTCTCATGTCTTCTACTATTTCTGATGCTTTGTCTGCTTTTCCAATGTTGCAGGGCAAACGTAAGAGGAAAGCCAGACATTCAGTAAGCAAGGTTTCTGACGCAATTGTTGCAAGAGGAGGGTACTGCCGTAGCATCTGAAGGGGAAATCTCAGATTCAGAGAGTCTATTACCTCTGACGGACTTGGAGGTGGTATATTTCAGGTTTAAACAAGAACACCTTCGTCTATTACTCAAGGAGGTTTTAGTTACCTTGGATGACAGTGACTCCACTGTTGTGGTTGTCCCTAAGAAGTCTAGTAAACTGGACAGATATTTCGAGGTTCTTTCCAGTTCCTCAAAGAGCTACTGAGATCATTGCTAAACTAAGCATACCTTTTTGTTTGTTTGTTGTTTTGTGTTTTTTGTTTTTTTTGTGTGTTTTTTTTTTGTTTGTTTTTTTTCTCTCCCTCTCCTATTTTTAAGAAGATATTTCCAATAGCCGACTATATCAAAGAGGCTTGGCAAACAGTTCCTAAGGTGGAAGGGGCCCTTTCCACCTTAGCTAAGAGAACTACTATTCCCATATAGAGGATAGTTGTGCTTTCAAAGATCCTATGGATAAGAAGTTAGAGGGTTTACTCAAGAAGATATATGTACACCAGGGTCTGCAATGGCAACCAGCTGTGTGTATTGCCACCGTCACTAGTGCGGCGGCGTATTGGTCTGATGCACTGTCTGAGGCCCTCAGGACAGAAACTTCTTTGGATGATATCCAAGATAGGATAAACGCTCTTAAACTAGCTAATGCCTTTATTTCAGACGCTTCCCTTCAAGTTATCAAGCTGAGAGCTAAGGTTTCTAGTTTCTCTATTCTAGCTCGCAAAGCCTTATAGTTAAAACCTTGGTCAGCGGATGTGTCATCTAAGTTAAGCTTCTAGCTATTCCTTACAAGGGGAAGACCTTGTTTGGACCTGACCTGGAGGATATCACGGGAGGTAAGGGTCATCCTCTCCCTCAAGATAAGAAAAACAAATAAAAAGGACGACAGAGTAATTTTTGTTCCTTTCGAAATTTCAAGGGAAATTCTTCCTCTTCTAAGCTGGTACAATCTAAGCCTGCATTGAGACCCAACCAGTCTTGGAATAAGGGAAAGCAATCCAAGAAGCCTGCTAGTGAATCCAAGACAGCATGAAGGGCATGCCCCCTATCCGGGGCCGGATCTGGTAGGGGGCAGGCTTTCCTTCTTCGTTCAAGCTTGGGTTCGGGATGTTCAGGATCCCTGGGCAATAGAAAGTGTCTCAGGGATACAAACTAGAGTTCAAAAGTTTCTCTCCCAGAGGTAGATTTCTACTTTCAAGATTATCTGCAGACCAGACAAAGAGAGAGGCGTTCTTGCACTGTGTAGGAGACCTCTCCACCCTGGGAGTGATTGTTCCCATTCCAGTTCAGGAACAGGGTCTGGAGTTTTATTCCAATCTGTTTGTGATTCCCAAAAAAGAGGGAACCTTCAGACCAATTTTAGACCTCAAGAATCTAAACAAATTTCTCAGGGTACCGTCCTTCAAGATGGAAACTATTTGTTCTATTCTCCCATTGATCCAAGAGGGTCAATTTATGACAACCGTGGATTTAAAGGACGCATACCTACATGTTCCTATTCACAGGGATCATCACAAGTTCTTAAGGTTTGCCTTTCTGGACAAACACTTCCAGTTTGTGGCTCTTCCTTTTGGTCTTGCCACAGCCCCCAGAATTTTCACAAAGGTTCTGGGATCTCTGTTGGTGGTGCTTCGATCACGCGGAATTGCAGTGGCACCCTATCTGGAGGACGACCTAGTCCAGACGCCATCCTTTCAACTAGCAAGATCCCACATGGACTTGGTGTTGTCCTTCCTACGATCTCACGGGTGGAAGGTAATTTTGGAAAAGAGTTCTTTAGTTCCAAATTCAATGGTAACTTTCTTAGGAACCATAGTAGACTCCCTGTCTATGATGCTTTTTCTGACAGAAGTCAGGAAATTAAAGATTATCAATACTTGTCTAGTCCTTCAGTCCACTCCTCGGCCATCAGTGGCTCAGTGCATGGAGTTAATCGGGCTGATGGTGGCGACCAATGGACATCATCCCGTTTGCTCGCTTCCATCTCAGACCTCTGCAGTTAAGTATGCTCAGGCAATGGAACGGAGATTATGTAGACTTGTCTCCTCGAATACTACTGGGGCAGGAGACGAGGGATTCTCTCCAATGGTGGTTGTCTCTGGATCATATCTCCCAGGGAACTTGCTATCGCAGACCATCTTGGGTGATTGTGACAAGACGCCAGCCTTCTAGGGTGGGGGTTAGTCTGGGGCTCCCTAAAAGCTCAGGGAGTTTGGACTCGGTCAGAGTCTGTTCTTCCTATAAACATTCTGGAACTGAGAGTGATTTTCAATGCTCTGCTGGCCTGGCCCCAGTTAGCCATGGTCCGGTTTATCAGTTTCCAGTCGGACAACATAACTTCTGTGGCTTACATCAATCATCAGGGAGGAACGAGGAGTTCCTTAGCGATGACCGAAGTAACCAAAATAATCTAGTGGGCAGAAGCCCACTCTTGCTGTCTGTTGGTGATCCACATCCCAGGGGTGGACAATTGGGAAGCGGATTTCTTGAGCAGACAGACTTTTCATCTGGGGGAGTGGGAACTCCATCCGGAAGTGTTCTCCAACTTGATTTTCAAGTGTGGTCAGCCAGAATTGGATCTCATGGTATCTCAACAGAATGCCAAGCTCCCAAGATACGGGTCGAGGTCCAGGGACCCCCAGGCGGAACTGATAGATGCTCTGGTGGTCCCTTGGACCTTCAGTCTAGCATACCTATTTCCTCCGTTTGCTCTTCTTCCTCGAGTAATTGCTCGAATCAAACAGGAGAGGGCCTCGGTGATCCTCATAGCACCAGTCTGGCCTCGCAGGATTTGGTATGCAGTTCTGGTGGAGATGACATCTCTGCCACCTTGGAGACTTCCGTTGAGGAAGGACCTTCTGATTCAGGGGCCCTTCCTTCACCCAAATCTAGTTTCTCTGAAGCTGACTGCTTAGAGATTGAATGCTTAATTTTATCCAAGCGCGGGTTTTCTGACTCGGTCATAGAGACCATGATTCAGGCTCGTAATCCTGTAACTAGAAGGATTTACCATAAGATTTAGCGTAAATATCTCCTATTGGTGTGAATCCAAGGGCTACTCATGGAGTAGAGTTAGGATTCCTAGAATTGTCTTTTCTCCAAGAAGGTTTGGAGACAGGTTTATCGACAAGTTCCCTAAAGGGTCAAATCTCAGCCTCATCTATTTTGTTACACAAACGTCTGGCGGATGTCCCAGATGTACAATCATTTTGTCAGGCCTTGGTCAGGATCAGGCCTGTGTTCAAACCAGTTACTCCTCCATGGAGTCTTAATTTAGTTCTCAAAGTTCTTCAAGGGGCTTCGTTTGAGCCTATGCATTCCTTAGATATTAAGTTATCTTGGAAAGTTTTATTTCTTGTTGCTATTTCTTCTTCTCGAAGAGTTTCAGAGCTTTCAGCGTTACAATGTGATTCGCCTTCTCTTATATTTCATTCCGATAAGGTGGTTTTGTGTACCAAACCTGGATTTCTTCCTAAGGTTGTTTCAAATAAGAATATTAATCAGGAAATTGTTGTTCCTTCCTTGTGTCCTAACCCTTCTAAGAAGGAGCGTCTGTTACATAATTTGGACGTGGTCCGTCATTGTAGTATGAGTCTCCTTATCTTATTTTCCTTTCAGATAAGATAGTTTTACGTACTAAATTAGGATTTCTTCCTAAGGTTGTTTCTTATCAGAACATTAATCAGGAGATTGTTGTTCCTCCTTTGTGTCCTAATCCTTCTCAGAAAGAACGACTTCTGCACAATTTGGACGTGGTCCATGCTTTAAAGTGTTACCTGCAGGCGACTAAGGACTTTCGTCAGTCTTCTTCTTTGTGGTTTTCTCAGGAAAACGTAAGGGACAGAAAGCTACGGCTACTTCTTTCTTTTTGGCTGAAGAGTATCATACGTTTTGCATATGAGACTGCTGGACAGCAGTCTCCCGAGACAGTTACGGCTCATTTCACGAGGGCTGTTGCTTCCTCATGGGCATTAAAAAATGAAGCGGATGTGGAACAGATTTGCAAGGCTGCAACTTGGTCCTCTCTTCACACTTTTTTAAAGTTCTACAAATATGACACTTTTTTGCCTCGGCTGAGACCGCTTTTGGAAGAAAGGTTCTTCAAGCAGTGGTGCCTTCCGTTTTTAGGTTCCCTCTTGTCCCTCCCGTATCATCTGTGTACTCTAGCTTGGGTATTGAATCCCATTAGTAATTAAGATGATCCGTGGACTCATCATGTCATAAAAAAGAGAAAAGAAAATGTATGCTTACCTGATAAATGTATTTCTTTTTTGACACGATGAGTCCACAGCCCGCCCTGTTCTTGATAGACAGGTTGTTGGTTATTATAAACTTCAGACACCTCTGCACCTTGATATTTCCTTTCTTTCCTTAACTTCAGTCGAATGACTGGAGTGGGAGGGATGGGAGGAGCTATTTAACAGCTCTGCTGTGGTGCTCTTTGCCGCCTCCTGCTGACCAGGAGGTGAATATCCCATTAGTAATTAAAATGATCCGTGAACTCATAGTGTCAAAGAAATAAATTTATCAGGTAAGCATACATTTTCTTTTTAAACTGAGGCTTGACAAGCCAGGGTGCGAGGGAGCTACTGGTGTCTAGGCCCTGACGCCCTGGTTCAGAGTCCCCAAAATACCCATGGGTTCTTCCACTTCTATCTATCATAAGGATGGACAAAAGTTTCTGGCTTATAAATTTATGGGCTGGCTCAGATTTTTTTATTTTTTTTTTTAACATGTTTGTCAAGCCTTGTTTTTAAATAACTTTACAATTTACTTCTATTATCAAATTTGTTTAGTTCTCTTATTCGTGGTGAAGCGCTACAATTCACTACAGGGAGCTAGCTCAGCACATCTGGTGAGCCAATGAGAACCATATATGTGCAGCCTCCAATCAGTAGATCGGAGAATTGCATTGCTGCTCCTGATCCAAACGATGTATACTTTTCAACAATTGATACCAAGAGAAAAAATATTTGAAACAAAAAAGATTTGATGGCACCACTCCACAATAAATTTAATTAGAGAACTGACGGTCACGTAAGTTAAAAAATTGAATTTTTATTAGAACTTGTTTAAAACAATGGGTAAGATTAAAACTAAAATGTTAGCAGATATTTGTTTCAATTAAATAGCGGATTAATAATGGGTTGGTCCTGATAGTCAGATGAATAAGAAATCCAATATAGGACACTGTTGGTATCTTATAGTGTGGTTGCAAATATTATTACCACTATATGGTTAATATAATATTCAGTTTATCAACTAAAATGATTGCACCAAAGGTCTTAATGCTTGTTAAATTATGTAATTATTCCCGGGCTTCCCACTACTTGGATTACAATAACACTACTGATAGGAGTTGTTCTTTTGGTAACAATTGTTGAAAAACTGCCAAATTATATGGTATTGTGTATCTCAACATCATTATTGTAAACTTTATTATTTTCCACACATTATTTATAGATCTTAGATACATATTCAATATGGTGCTTATAGTATTATAACTTCATTCTGGAATTATGTCACCAGTTTCTAGAGCAGTAATTGCTGATAGCACCACTAATATCGATTGAACTTTAAATAAGTGTTGAAAAACTTGCATACCGATTTATTTGTAGCTGGGAGTATCAATGTATACCTATCTTCTCTAATAGATTGTATAAGTGCTACCATGTAGTCCACTCAAGTATAATATACTCCTATTGCATCACGCTATTGCACATAGTATTTGTTAACCAATATACTCATGGCTGTTGGCA